>NC_136907.1:43208342-43216312 GCF_949606895.1 Notothenia rossii | reverse complement strand
ATGATGGGATGTGCAGTACCAAATATGTAAAGCACTTTTTTGTTAATGTATGATTTGCTGCATATCAGGAATAAAACAAAAATCCTCTGTCGTATCATATTGAAGTATCATTATTTTTGCATCGTGTTGAATCGCATCGTATCGCCCCGAATCGCATAATGTTGAATCAAATCGTATCGAACTGTATCGCAACAGGGGTGAATCGTATCGTATCGCATCGCCTGGTGTTTCAAAGGTATCGTTAATGTATCGTATCGTGGTAACGTATCGAGATGCGCATCGCATCGGCCTCAGTGATGGAGATGCACATCCCTACTGTATATATAAAGGTTAAAACGAAATAGACAAGTGTTAAGCGTTAAGTGGGATAATACTGTAGAACAAACGGCTTCTGTTTGTGGTTGATAAAATAAGGTCATCCTTGTAACTTAGAGAGATATTTTATTATGTAGGTAGGAACTGTATGCATTGCTAAGGTTAGGGTTGTATTGGCTATGCTCAAGTATGTAGACAAGCTAATGTTGAAGTAGTGTATGTGAAATCAACCTCACAATAAGATGTGTGTATATTACAATTATTAATGTCATATTTTAAGATGATTACTTAGATATTACAATATGGTTGGTTGAGCTGGAGTTCATTATTGAGCTTACACGTTAACGTCACAGTCATCTGAAGAACGAACCCAAACCTTGTTGTTTTTATTAATTGCACAGCAGTGAATTTCAGCACAGGTACAAATACTCTTTTTTTCATACTGTACTAAGAATCAAGAAAGATATTGGTTTAAATGAATAAAGTATTGACTTTAATATACTGATATATATTCCATTAAACAATACTAGATCACCGACACATCAGTTAAGTGGAGGGTTTTTTCCATGCAAAAAGTAACATTTAGATGTTAACAAGCAATATGATTTTTTCAGCTTTCTAATTTAATGTATTGAAGGCAAATATATTTAACACATAGTGAGAACTGCTACTATTTATCTCTCAATATTGTCTGTAAAAATCGTGGTAAAAGTTATTCTTTCAGTGAGACGACAGAGCAAGCTTCTACAGTTGCACTACGTTTTGATAACAGTTAAATATTATTTTGATAATAACATATATTTCAATGTTGATGAACTTCATACTGTTCATTAATTACATTACATTACATTACATTACATTACATTGCATTTAGCTGACGCTTTTATCCAAAGCGACTTACAATAAGTACATTCGACCAGGAAGATACAACCTTGAAGAAAACAGAATCATATAATTACATCAGGTTTCATAGAGCCAAACATTTCAAGTGCTACTCAATTGGCTTTAGATAAGCCAGCCCTTCATTCATAATCTGATTGTCTTTGTAGCTCACTGTTGAAATAAAAAAAAAATATTACAATTACAAAATAATTATATCTACAGCCCTTAAACACACAAACACACCGCTTTCATAAATAACACACTTGTTCTGCAATAATATGTTTTATGTTTCCTGTAATTTTTGTTAGGAAAGAACATGCCTGAAAGACACCACATTTACTCCTTCTCTGAGGGTCAAGAAGAACATCCAAGAGGAACATTAAAAGCTGATGTTATGAGATTTTAAGACCAGTACAGGACATTCACTAAGAAACTACTTTTATTGTGAAAACACAGTCAGCTGATCGTATGCACATATTTCCACATCTACACTCCATCAGCTGATTATTTCTATTTGCCTCGTTTTATGAGCTTCACATCACTTGTGCCTTGTAGCGCAGAGTTTGCAACGTCACAAATAAATGGGGCCAATCTTCAGTCAGATGTGAATGTGTAATCTAACATTTTCAGTAAGAATAATGGACGAAAGGACTGCAAACACAAATACAATTCATTGAAATGTGAACCAAAAGTTAATCAATCATGTTTTAAATAAAAAGCACATATGGACAGAAGGTGTAAACCTATTAAATGTATAAGTAAACACATTTAGTCAAATAAAGTGACAGACTAAGCCTGTGCAGTTGGTATCAGCTTTGCCCAGCATGGGCTCCTCCATCAGGCCTGGTACTCCTCGCTGAGGAAAGACCCTCAGTCCTCTCCAAACCAACAGACAGGACGTCCATCACACGGAGGTTTCACCCTGAAGTCTCTGCAGCTCTCTGGACACCACGCTGTCTCAATCCGTCCACACTGAATATGAGAGGGGAAAAATGAAAATAATAAATGCTTTAGAGTAGACAATAAGAAATATAAAGTTGACTGTTGAGTTGCTCAGTTTTTTTTAGATTGTCAATACTATTACTGTATAACTAATATATCAGGTTAAGAGGCACATTCAAATAAAGATTGGTCTTTAAATACATGTTGTCTTTTGAATTGATTGTCTAAAGTCAAGGATCTAGAACTGGTACTTAGTTTTAATGATACAGTCTGGTTATTATGCGGTTTGGAGGAGGCCTCACAGGTAAGAGCACTAAGTAGCTACCATCACATGTAGCTTAGCTTGACTTAAATGTATTAAACGTATAGTTAAGTGATATCAAAATATAAATAACTAATGTCATGCAAACATATTCATATTTGCTTGATTCCAGTGTTGAATTTAGCACAATTGCATACAAACGTTAAGGGATTTTAGGATTCTGGAGTATTATGCTAAAAACTCAATAACTTAGATTATTATTTTTATAGTTTTGCTGAATAGTTTCATGTCCGCTTACCTTAGAAACATAAAATGCGATGGCAGTGTGCAGATGGGGAGCATGTTAGCTTAGCTTGGTAGCTTCAGCTAGCTCTGGAACAGGGATGGGCAACTTTGAGGATAGTGAGGGCCAAAAAAAAATGTCCTCACTACCAGAGGGCCACTTCGTGACCATTCACTTCCATCGGCAGGATACTATATCCACAACATTTAAATAGCCAACTTTAGCTACTAATTTAATGAAAATAACTAAATATATATAGGCAATACATGTTTATTGTACCAAACACCAACACTGAGTTTAACAACGAATATTCATCTTTGTATTGTGTTTCTATGCTTCCCTCACATTCCATACATAAAACCAAGAACATATGCATTTTTCTGAACTTCACCCACAGCTGGATCAGTAAGCTATACATCTTAATGAGATACTTGTGGCCTCTCCTGCTGCTGCACAATAGACTGAATGTCAATATCAACATTTGTACATCCGATTTGCATGAGATGGAACAGTGTCTCATTTGTCAGGCTGTTTCTCTCCCTTGACTTGATGTGCTTCATCATAGAGAAGTTGCTCTCGCAGATGTAAGTGCTGCCAAACATGCTGGCCATTGAGAGCGCAAAATCCCTGAGGAGTGGAAAGCGGGACTCGGGTAGCAGTCTCCAAAAGGATATTCCCCTCTCCTGGCGCTTTGCTAGAAAGGGGTCTGACTGTAGTTTGCACATTTCAAGCTGCAACTCAGGGGGCTGCTCGATGATTGCAGCCAAGAGGGGGTTAGTGAATAACTCGATGCGTGGCTGCATGGTGTGGAAATCTTGAAAGTGCTTCTTAAACTGCTGCTGCAGTGTTTCTATGTCGGCTCTGTACTTGGGTAATGTTTTCTCACATTCGGGGGCATCTTTGCGCATCTCTTCACATGACGGGAAGTGCGCCAGATTAGGACGGTCGGCTGAAAATCCGTCTTTAAACAGAGTCAGTTTAGTAACAAATGCGTTCATGTGCGCATATAGATCCAACACGGTTTGGCATCTTCCCTGTAACCGCATATTCAGGTGATTAAGATGCGAGGTAATGTCCGCAAGGAAAGCCATGTCGAGAAGAAAATCTGTATTCCTGAGTTTTGCGCAGTAGGCTACGCACTTGTATCACATTGGATGGTGTCCTCCAAGAACACAGGGATTCCTGCGCGTAGCGCAAAAAACCTCTCCGAGTATTTTCCACGGCTCATCTACCTTATCTCTGTGTGCATCTGTAAATCACCGTACGCGGCGTTCACTTCATCCAAAAAGGCTATAAACTTCCTGTGATTGAGAGACCGGTTCCCTCCGCGAATGAGATTAGTAGTCTTGGTATCTAAATCCATGACATGGCTAAAGTTCATTGATTTGGCACACAGAGCCTCCTGCAATATCAAAACGAAATTTGATTTAGCCTGATTTTATTTTTACAAGCAATGCCCACATTCAAAACCATTAGAATAGCTAACAATAATGTTACCCACCTGATGTATGATGCAGTGCAGTATTGGACAGTCAACGCCACTCTGGCGGAGGAGGCCGGCGAATCCAGTGCGCTTTCCTTGCATTGCTGGCGCACCATCGGTAACAACAGCTGAGAGCTTGTGAAATCCTCCGTGCGCACTTACAACATTTTCAACAGCGGCGAAAATATCTTGTCCTTTGGTAGTGCCATGCAAAGAAGCCAGTTTCAATAACTCCTCGTGCACTTCAAATGAACTGTTAATGGCCCGTGTGTAGATGAGAAGCTGGCTCACATCAGTCACATCAGTGCTCTCATCCAACGCTAAGGAAAAGTATGCACAGTCATGCATGACTTGTTTTACCTTTTGTTCGACATGATTTTGTATATCAAATATTCTTCGTGTCACTGTCCGACGGGACAAAGAGACGGTTTCAAAGTTTTTAGCCATGTTGTCATCTCCGAATGCTTTAGCCATCTGGACTGCACAACTCTTCACCATTTCGCCGTCAGACAGGGGCTTCTTAGCTTTAGCAAGCTCAAGGGAAACGGCATAAGACGCCGTGAGAGACGATTGCTGTGTAGTCGTGGCTCTGGTAAAAAAGGTCTGCTGCTGGCATATTTTCCCTTTTAGGTCAGCAACGATGGCGACTCTGGCAGCTCCTGTGTGCTTTTCATATTTGTCTTTATGGGTGCTGTTGAAGTGGCGACTTAAATTGTAGTCCTTCATTGCCAATTTAGTTTCAAGACACACCAAACACATAGTTTTGCCTTTGAATTCTGTAAACAGATCATCTATTTCCTATTTTGGCTGAAAGAGACGGTTTTCTCGGTTCAGTTCTCTTTTTTGGGCGCTCATGTTTCTTTTCCCGCTAACGGAGGAAAGCCACGAGGTAAACAGAAGATAATATACACTTGGCTGCAGGCCTCATGAATTTGGGGGGAGCGCCAGCGGGCCGCCAGTTGCCCATCCCTGCTCTGGAACTTCCAGCTCGGTGGCAGGAGGTCCCGCCTCGGCTCCGCCTCTTTGCCCTTATTTTGAGCAGGTGGGAGTTGAACTCTGACGTCACTGTCGAGCCGTTAGTGGCCGACTCCACCTACTAAGGGCTTCTCGGCAACTATGCAGAATTCTATGGGTAACGTCACAGACACTACGTCCATTTATACATACAGTCTATATACAGTCTACCCTAACCCGACCTATATGGTCGTTTATTGTAGGACGACAGGCTGCAAAGCAGCCCACCACAAGCAGGCATCATCTGTTAGCCACCAGCAGCTAAACTGTACAGGAACAAATCAGTTGCTCATGGGCACCTCAGCAGGGGCAATAAGGACGAGGCGAGCCTTGTTGTTTAACGTTTGGAAAGTCAAGCCAATGCAAAAAAACTAAATATCTACAGCTACAGTATATTTATTCTAATGATAAAGTGCATATCTAAAGTTCACTCAATTAGCAGTGAAACTTCCCTGCGCTCACGTTGCCGTTGTGTTTCTACGGAGAGTTGACTGGGCCGAAGCGCACCGGTTAGAACTGTCGCAGAGCTCAAAGTTCAGATGGACCAGAGTTCCCCAGCCCTGTGCAATCAGCATGTCGATGTATCATGGTCAACATCCGTTACCCAGAGTCAACGCTGCCATACACTTTATTGTGCTTGCGAGGACATTTGCTTTGGACTCCGTCCTGCACTTGCATACCAGATTAAAAATCATAAATACAGCATAGTTCATGTAAAAAGAAAATAGCATATTCACACAAGACTTAAGATAAGATAAGATTTAACTTACACTACATGCACACAGTTTGCTCATAAACATATCAGACAACATACTGACACTGACGCCCTTTTTCACAAGCCCCTGGCCAACATTAGACTATAAAAAAACATGTGTTTCTGTTGAGATATTGAATGGACAATGGTAGGAATGGGTGTTTGTACCAGTTTAGCCTGTCAGTTCACCCTGGCTCCCTGTGGCATGGCCAACTCTTAGGGAATGTGTTGTATGATTGTTAGCTACGTGAGAACGTAGCGGTGAGCCGCGAGAAAATGACTGCAGCTCCATTCACATGATAAGTCATTTTCTGTATTTCTGTATTTTCTGTCATTTCCACTGTAGTCGCTCCCTGCTGGCTGTAAAGCTTACAGCCAGCAGGGAGCAACTACAATGGTTGCAAATATAAATTCAATGGTATGGAAGTCTATACAAAAATGACCCTACTCATTTGGTTGATAAGCAGGTTTTTGTAAGCAGTATAAACGTCTGAATTCATCATTATAAATTGTGATTTAGCTTTAAGCAATCTTGGAATTGCATGTGTTGGGTATGACTGGTAAGCAGGGACTTGGTAGATCCAGAGCCATATAATAGAAGAGTTACGAACTCCCCGTTCACTCCAATGGACCAGTTTTTTTTACAGCAATGGCAGATCGTGGAGCACTCAATAGTTCCCCGGAAGTTAGCTTGCCGCTGACTTCCGGGGAACTATTGAGTCTATCTGCAGCTAATAGCGCAGTAGAGTTGCAGCATAATAGACCATTCATGTTGGACTTTTAAAGGTAAGAAGACGTTTAAAGATTTATATTGCGGATATTATCAACACATCTGAGTCAAATTAACATGTTTATTAAAGGATGTTAGTGGATTATCCCTAAATCAGTATATTTAAGGAACGTTTACAGATAACAGATTAGGCTAGGATACCGGATAAAGTTAGCAACACACGTTAACCATGAACAGCCTATTAATCCGTTCTCCTAATGTTATTTCAATCCAATGTTGTGGAATTAAAGAAAAAGGGCTTCTTAACGTGCTTTTATCCGGGGTGGAGGCAGTTAAATATTAGTTAAATGTAACATTGGGGCGTGCGATTGTAGTGGGTGGAGGTGGTGAAATGAGGATATCCATATTGGAGCTCAAGCTAGTATAATATAGTTAACGTTACACAATAATAAGGAAGAGAGCTATTTTTGTGATACATCGCTATTGATTTGGATTTAGAGTGCATATTTGAGACTTCTAAACAGTAAACAAAAACGTAACTTATGGATGAGTGTTTTTAGCAGAGCCATATAATGTCCTTGTGATTCTGTTGATTATTACCTCTCTCTATTATGTTGCAGCTCAGCTGATGTTGGATTGATGGCAAAGGGAGAAGGACTTAAGTGAGAGTGAAAACACAAGGTAAGTTTAAAATAGGTCAGCAATTTCCCATCCTATAGGTTGCTAGATGTATCTAACCCTTTCTCCTGTCTTTGTCTCCCTCTTTCAGCACAAGAACCCCAGGGGGATTCAATGGAGCCTGAAGACCTGCAATGAGTCCCTCACCCTGAGCCTGAGTCTCAACTCCCAGAGTTTTGCAAGCCTCTCCCTGTTCCTTATTTTTATCAAACAGACGTTAAGCTTCCCAATGGTGTGGTCTTCGTTTTGTGAAAAATATGATTACCTCACATATGTTGTTGCTGTTGTTGTCTTTTGTGATAGTTAAATTGCTCCTGCTGACTTGAGCCAGCCATTCTTTCCTCCTCTCTGTGTCAGTGGGGAACCCGTACATTCGTACTCCTTTCTCTGAGCACTTGGAGCATCCCCAGGCAGCACAACAAACCATGGGGGAGACGATATGCCAGGACAACACGGAGGAAAAGGCTCAGACAAACTGCATGACATGCTATTCAATGTTTATTGAATTCCATTTATTTACATGGATGTTCCTAAAACAACACATTTAACTTCATCACCATGCTACTGCTGCTAGTCCTTTGACTCATTGTGCTGTCAGTTGACCACCATTGATAGGCACCTGTGGGT
>NC_136907.1:43193342-43203342 GCF_949606895.1 Notothenia rossii | reverse complement strand
GGAATGAAGTGTCTACCTGAAAATTTCAAGCACTGCTCCACTCTGTTTTGAGATCACAGCACTCTCGAGTTAACGAGCTGCTCCATCTACTCTATTGATAAAATCTGAAAAAGGCCTCTCTACCAAGCTCCAAACTAAGTTCAATATCTCAAAAAGTTTAAAAGATATCAAAAATCTTTTATACAAGTTTTATAGCTGAATGTATTGTGATCATTTGAAAGTTGGAATGAGGTGTCTACCTGAAATGATGTGGAAGGAGAAGCATTTGGCGCAAAGTGTAGGAAAAGTGGATTTGAAGGCATCTCCCATTGACTTCAATGTTAAAAAAAGAGTTTAAAAAGCTGAATATTTCAAAAAGTATGAAATATGTTTGAAAAAGTAGAAAATCTCTCATCAATTGCTGAAAAGGCTGAATCGTTTAATATTTGAATGGTTTCAGTAGCTGAAGTAAGCTGAAGTTATGGAGAGCTAAAGTATTGGCTCATTTGAAGGCTCTTCCCATTGACTTCAATGTTAAAAAAAAAAAGAGTTCAAAAAGCTGAATATTTCAAAACGTATGAAATATTTTGAAAAAGTTGAAAGTTTCCCATCAATTGCTGAACAGGCTGAATAGTTTAATATTTGAATGGTTTCTGTAGCTGAAAATAAGCTGAAGTTATGCAGAGTCAAAGTATTGGCTCATCTTCCATTGACTTCAATGTTAAAAAAAAGAGTTTAAAAAGCTGAATATTTCAAAAAGTATGAAATATTTGGAAACAGTTGAAGGTTTCCCATCGATTCCTTAACAGGCTGAATAGTTTAATATTTGAATGGATTCTGTAGCTGAAAATAAGCTGAAGTTATGGAGTGCCAAAGTATTGGCTGAGATAACTAGAAAATGCATTTCATGCAGAAAATGCGTGCGAATGCTGTAAACTGTGAACATTTATGGCTGAATTTAGCTGAAAATGCAGAAAAAGCTGAATATAATATTAGCTGAATGGTAGCTGCTTTCAGCAAAAAAAATGCAGAAAAAGCTTAATATTTAAAAGAAAAGGTTTAAAAAAAAAGGTATAAACAACAACATGTATAGCCTTGATGTCCTGAAATAGCTGAATAATGTAATAGTTGAATGGTTTCTGTAGCTGAAAATAGGCTGAAGGAGTTAAATATCAGATGTAAGTAGTAGTGAATGCATTTGTATTAAGAAGAGAAAAGAAAGTAAAAAGGCTTGGGAAAGCAGCAGAATATTTGAACTCCACATTTTTGAACTAAATTGATGGTGAATCTGTCGCCATGGCAACAGCATTTGATGAAACCCCATAATACACCTAGATGTGTTGAGGGCTGCATCGTGATCAAACCTGTGAAGTTTTGGGCGGTTTGGAACATGTTCAATGGAGTTATTAGAAAACCATGTTTCATGCCGATCATTGTGTTACCATGGCAATGGCATTTGACGAAATCTCCAAAATGACACATATATGTCTTGAGGGCTGTACCGTTAGCACACATGTGACGTTTGAAATCTTTTTGACCATTTATACAGGAGTTAGAGCAATATTGTGCTTAACATCGAGGGATGCGTTGCCATGGCAACAGCTTTTGAGGACAACTCACTATTGTCATATTGAGGTGTTGAGGGCCGGACCATTAAGTGTCATCTGAAGTCTGGTGCCGTTTGGACGATTTTCCCTTGAGTTACGACAACATCGTGTATTATGGCAAGGGATCTGACGCCATGCAAACGGCATAAGATGACACCCCATTATGGATATAAAGCTGTTGAGGGCCGGACCATTCGCCATCATCTGAAGTCTGGTGCCGTTTGGACGATTTTCCATTGAGCTACGACAACACCATGTTTCATGGCGAGGGATCTGTCGCCATGGCAACGGCATATGGTGACACCCCATAATTGACGTAAAGCTGTTGAGGGCCGGACTATTAGCCATCATCTGAAGTCTGGTGCCGTTAGGACGATTTTCCATTGAGTTACGACAACATCGTGTTTTTTGGCGAGGGATGCTTTGCCATGGAAACGTCATATGATGAAACCCTATAATTGAATTAGAGCTGTTCAGGGTCAGACCATTAGCCATCATCTGAAGTCTGGTGCAGTTTGGACAATTTTCCATTGAGTTACGACAACACCGTGTTTTTTGGCAAGGGATCTGTCGCCATGGCAACGGCATATGTTGACACCCAATAATTGACATAGAGCTGTTGAGGGCAAGACCATTAGCCATCATCTGAAGTCTGGAGCCGTTTGGACGATTTTCCATTGAGTTACGACAACATCGTGTTTTATGGCGAGGGATGCATTGCCATGGAAACGGCATATGGTGAGATCTCAAATGTCACGTAGAGCTGTTGAGGCATTGACCGGTGATATACAAGTAAAGATTGTCCATTGGAGTTAGAGCGACATCGTGTTGCCATGGCAACGCCACATTATGTTACATCAGATTTGACGTAGAGTAGTGTCAACCATCATGTGAAGTTTGGTTGCGTTCTGAGCATGTCAGTTGGAGTTATGACATCATCGTGTTCCATGGCGATGTATCGCCTAGCATCAAGCGAACGCAAACTTTGGCTCCTAATCACGGCTACGCCGTGCGAAAGAAAAACAGTTTTGTGATATCGTTTTGTAGCCCGTGTCTCGAGACGCTACCCGACGAATTTGGAGTCGTACGGAGGACGAAAAACGCGACCTAAACAAGAGACGTTGCCAAGGTCTCTTGTTTAGGTCGTGTAAAGTTTCACAAGGCTGTAATTACCCTGGCAACAGGTTATTTTACATATAGTCATGCTTGGTCTATCCAATGGCTACTATAGTGGCTAACATCATCACACATCAATACAGCTGGGCTCAATGGATCTACCCAGCGCCAGGGGCGGACTGGGACTAAAATTCAGCCCTGGAAACTGACCCAGTCCGGCCACATGAAATGTCAAATGTTAGAAATCCGCTGTTTATTATTTGAAGTTTTACGTCCGATTCTCTCCTTTTTCCTCTCTGTACACAGCTCCAGTTTGGGCATTGGCCTGTCATCAGATTTCATTTTTAGTTGCTGCTGGAACGGAAGTTTAGTAAAATAATTTTTGATAAAATACTAGGGCCGGGACTCGATTAAAAAAATTAATCCAATTAATTACAGGCTTTGTGATTAATTAATCGCAATTAATCGCATTTTTAATCACATAGAAATATTTGACCTGAGAACAGTGAGAAGCAATTTTTTTCACATGGATTTTAGTATACCATTGAATAATGACTGAATACATAAGCTTAAGCAACAAAACATTGTTTATTTTTTTCAAGGTGGTACACTGGCCATAAAGTGTATAGCATATTTAGGAATATAGTACATTTCAGAGATTCAGGTAGCCTATAGGTAGGTAGACCTTCTGTAAACTATAACACTTTGTTTTTTAAGTAAAACACAATACTTTCAAGTACATTCAGAACATTGGAAACCCTGACTATTAGAAAACATCTCTCTGTTGCTTCAGAGGCCATAACAGACTTTGTTGATTTACCAACAGTTGATTAAAAAAATCTAATACATTTCAGTCCAACTCTCTCAATAACCTTGGCCGAAACAATAAACAGTTCAACATAAAGTGCCAGTTGCACCAACAACATAATAGCCTAAATAGTTCAACATAAAGTGTACTGTACCATTTAAAATAAAATAAAAAAGTGCCAGTGATTGACCTCAATCCCTCCTATTCTTCCAATATCCTGATGAAAAATAAAATCTCTCTGTTGCATAGGCCACTCTGTTTGATCAACGCGAATTGGGTGTGGGTCCTTGTACTCCGAGTTGGGCTAACGTCCACGCTAGCTTCCATGCTAGCTGCTATAGGTTTTGCATTGAGGTGATACTTGAGGCTTGATGTGCTGCGGTGATATGCAAATTCCTTTTTGCATAATTTGCAAACAACCGTGCTCTTATCGACGCTTCCATCCGTCCGTTTTTTAAAACAAAATGTCCCATCCACGGGGCCAACCAAAGCGGTCTCATCAGCTTCTTTGTTCGACTATTGTTCACGTGGTTTGTTGTTGTCTGAAGTCATGAACGTTAGTTGGTGCTCCAGTATAATCGGTACCCCTGAAACTCATCCAGTGAGAAACGTTCCGCGGTACAAAAATAAGTGCGATTAAAATGCGTCAATTTTTTTAACGCGTTAATTTTTGTGTAATTAATTCATCTTAATTAACGCGTTAAAGTCCCGGCCCTATAAAATACTCCAAATCTCCACTCTCCATAATTGCACTTGCTTCAGTTGCTTGCTACTTTTTAAGGGCGGTGAAGACAGTTACAGTACGAACTGAAGTTGATGCGATTTGATTGGATTGTGAGGCATGACGTGAGCCTCATCTGATTGGTCAATCCCTAAAAAAAAATTCACCAAGGGAAGCCAATTTTCGGCTAGCCTCCTCTCGCAATAGAGAGTGCAATCTACTGTTTCACCATAACATCTAGAGGGGCTCTATTTCACTCTTTGTAAAATACTCAATGAGAATGGGGGAGAGATGGGCAGGCAGAATAATTACTGAAACTAAACAAAGTCTTTTTATTTATTTATTAAAATTATAACTGCAATCCAAAAAAACCGGGGAAGCCTGGTTTCCCTTGGCTTGCAGGAGAAAACGCCACTGAGTTCAAGGGATAATTATCACCCACCTCTTGCTCTTGCCCTGCACTTGTATGTGCCAGTTGAGCTGGTTCTTCCACCAGCTCAACTCTTTCCCTCATCATGAACGCAGGAGGCTGGCTGTATATCTGAACTCCTGCCCTCATCATTTTCTTCATCATCTTGCACTTGTTCTAAGCGGCTGCTGATAGTGCTTGTAGCAGCGCTGCTGCCAAAAAGGTCTGTCCATTGGCAAGATTCATATGCTTCACCTGCGAGTGACTTCACTTTTTTTTTCTTGCCTTCTCGGCCCCAACTTTTCCTTTCGTTTTCTTTGATTTTTATCCATGTTTTTTTATTCTCCCTGTCTGCCGCGGCGTCTAATCCTTCTCTTCGTGTGGCCGTTTTTTTTTTCTTCGTGTGTGATTATTTGACAGATAAGAACCACACAACTGCATTAGCGCCGCTGTCGCCCTCTGTCGGCCGTCAGCGCAACTTAAATGATGACGTTAAACAATTGTTTTGAAAGGGCCGGCCGGCCGGCCGTCAACGGCCCTTGACGACCAGTGTTGGGCAAGTTACTTCCAAAATGTAATATATTACATATTACTTATTATTCTCTTTTGAAAGTAATAAGTTACATTACAATATTACTGTCTCTGAAATGTAATGAGTTACACTACTTTAGTTACTTTTTAGTTACTTTCACCAAAATAACCGCAAAAGAATAACTAGGTATTTTAAATGCTAAAATGTAGTTTAGTGCAGCTCATTATGCATCCAGTGAAGGGCAATGTGGTATAGCATATCAACTGTGTAGGCCCTTAAGGCTACTAAGAACTTGTATTACAGGGCTTAGTTGAATACTCGATTCTGATTGTAAATACTCAACATGTGACACGTTGTTAATACAGCAGTACAGACCGTTGTCAAGGACTATAATGAAGGTTAACATATTGTAAATCAAGGCAAATATGATTTAAACCATGCTCATGGTTTGAAATGGCAAACATTGAAAGGCAAAAGTATTATTAAAACCATGTAGCCTACTACATCATCACCTTGGTCCCATACGCTGGGAAGAGAATATTTACTGTGCTTGAAAACTGGTATCACATCATCATGTGAGGTTGACTTTGTGACCTGGAGAACATTTCAGCTGCAACATCAGCTCGTTGATAATAACCTTGGGATATGAGATATTTTTGTAGCCATTCGTGGTGAAGGCATCTGTGCTATTGTATGCATTATTTTTGACCCAACATTTCGACAGGAATGTCAGAATATGGTACTATTTTCACATGAATATTCTAGCCATTGTCTATTTTTATACCACAAGCTGCAAAATGACCATCTTACCCCACTGTACAGGCGGGTAGTTGTTTAGATATACCTGGCACCTGCGGGCCGCAGAGGGGCGGCGTAGTTTCGGGCGACGAAGACTGCTGCTCCGGGGTCGGCGAGTCAGGCGGGAGTAAGCTAGTGTCCACAACGGAGGGTAACGTGATGTCCGCATCTGACCTGTTGCTACAGTCTGCAGTAGATGCAGTGTTGCTGGCGTTTAGTGATGGTTGCTTTAACCATTTTCGTATAAATGATTATCCACAGATCAGATGTGTGTCACTGCTGTGGAAGCACTTTGGAAATGATGCACGCGCAGCGGAGCAGGTCACGCGCACCTGACACAATTTGTTGTTTGTATTTTTCGCTACGTTCTCTTTTTTGAATGGTTGCATAACGTTCAACTTCCCCGAAGATCTCGACGCGAAGCCTGAAGGATTTACTAATCTACCCGCACAATTTGTCCGGTGTCGGAATGTCTCGCTATGTTAGTAGATTCTTAAAAAGCAAAACACCATTTAATTTCGGGTTAAAATGTGTTGTAACTGCGTTACTGGGCATTGTAACGGGTAATATATTACCCACATTTCATGAGTAATGCGTTACATTACTTCGTTACAGCAAAAAGTAATATATTACTGTAACTCCGTTACTTTTGTAACACGTTACACCCAACAATGTTGACGACCGGCCGTTCTGTGGTTCTCCAGATTCTACAGATGGCCAGTCCGCCCCTGCCCAGCGCCATATAGATAGAAGAGTTGCGACAACGGAAGTCCAAAATGCTTGATCGTCACGTGGTTCAGGGAGACTCAATAGTTCCCCGGAAGTTCGTGGCGGGCCATTCGAATCACGATTTGAATGCATAAATAACAGGATAGAAATGCAATTTTTGGTAATTAGTGGTCAATAAAGGTTTTGATTTGCAATATTTATACAACATATCGATATGTGTATGTAGTTACATCAATGTTTTTGTTTTTTTTAAAGTACAGATGTAGCGATTCATTTCAGACAGTTTGAAACGCGAGGGCCGTGATTGGTACGTGATCTGCCCTCGCTCAAGGGAAAACCTCCAGCTTGACTTGAGACCGCCCCTGTGATAGATAAATGTAATTATAATGAAGCCAGCTGCAATGGATCATTGATCCACCAGGGGGTGCAGTGGGGTTCCACACTGGAGCTCATGTGAAATAAAGTCAGATACAGTACGCTGGATGTACAGCGGAACTTTGTTAAGATCCATATGTCACGGATATCATACTCTGTGCTAAATAAGAGACATGTAATCATTTACAAAACATCACCATGTTGTTATTTAACAAAATAATGTTGTTTGTTGAAAAAAACGAACGGGAGGAAATGCCCGGCTCTCGATTTTTAATCCTAATTTAATCATCATCTTCACCACGATCATTTATGTTTATGTTCACCGAATTGACATGAAATCCCTGACACATATGAATATACTGTATTCAACTTCATTAAAACGTTATTAACGTACCTAAACTCAGTAATTCACTAAAAATATTTATATTTTAATGGAGCCTCGTCGGCAGATCAGGATCCCAACGCGCAGCAGAGGGATATTGGTCTGCAGGACGGGTGTTATTTTCCCCATAAGGAACAAGTCGCTGCAAATTATCCCGCTTATTACATGGCCACATTCTCAACAAAGTAACGACATGACTCCCAGTATTAATTTAAATGCTTTTATGGATTTAGAAAATGTTTTTATTGATTTAAAAAATAGTTGTATTGATTTAAATTGACATGCAACCGCTAAGAAAAATAGTCCGTTGTTACCGTTTTTTAAACAGTGTGAATGAAACGGCAGCTCTCTCCCCCCTCCCCCCCTGATCTTTCTTCTCCAGCAGCTAAATTAACTGTAGGTTACTCTGAGTGACCATAGACTGTATGTGACAAGCTTACAGTTAGTGACGTAACAACACTATAAAAGCTGGTGGGTTGAAAGCAATACGGGAGGTAAAAATAACTACAATAATTGTGATTTATTTATTGTGGCTTTTATGTTTTTAGGTATAAAATGTTATGTAATTCAGGCTTATAGTTCATCCTTCTCTAAAAGCCTTCAACAATGACAATATTCATAGTAATTTAATAAATCCTTCCAACACACATTGTAAAAAATAGCCTACTGTAAGTTGAGAAATCATTCCAATATGTACATCTTCTGATGTAACAACAATAACATTATAAATAGTAACATAGCTGAACATGGTATTGCACATTTAGCTATGAGTGTTACTGACCTGAGATGTTTTTATTACATGAATTAAGGTGACTGAGGCTTTGGGATGCAAACTCATCTGTATGAAAAAGGTGACAAGGATCCGAGCCCCCGGCTCCCTCACCCCTCGAAATATCGGCTTTAAAATGAGGAATAACAGAGGATGTTAGCAGAACAACTAAAGCAGCAGTGTTAATAATAACAGAAATGCCAAAGAGTCACATCTAATAGAAATATATAAAAGCATTTATTTTAATTGTGTAGCAGTCAGTTTATAATTTTGGCAGCACTGTTGAGCATTTTGAAAATATATTTTCATGCCTCTGTGCAAGGCTTAGTCTTTCTATCTTTATAGCCACATGGTGTAAAGTAACTAAGTTCATAAACTCAACAAGTACTATACTTGGGCACAATTTTGAGATACTTGTACTTTATTTAAGTATTTCAATGTTTTGCTACTTTGTTCTTCTACTCCACTACAGTTCAGAGGTACATGGTGTACTTCTACTCCCCTACATGTATTTAATACCTTTAGTTACTTTACAGATGTGGATGAATGATGTGAAATATAATCAAGTGTTAAATCTGACTTTAGTTCCACCTGGAGTAAATCCACAAGCTACCCTGCAGTATACAAAGTCATTCAAACTAGCTGCAGCTTTACCAGCTTTGAGAACACTTTCATGATCAATCATTATAAAACATATCATATATGTTATTCTGAAATGGACCAATCTGCACAATGACTACTTTTACGGTCGCTACTTTAACTATATTTACTTGAGGAACATTTTGAATGCAGGACTTTTACATTACATTACATTACATTGCATTTAGCTGACGCTTTTATCCAAAGCGACTTACAGTAAGTGCATTCGACCAGGAAGATACAACCTTGAAGAAAACAGAATCATATAAGTACATCAGGTTTCATAGAGCCAAACATTTCAAGTGCTACTCAACTGGCTTTAGGTAAGCTAGGCCTTTATTAGTATATAAGTGCTTTGTTAGTCATTTGTTTTACTGTAACAGAGTATTCCTACACTCTGGTACTATTACTTTTACTCAAGTACAAGATCTGATTACTTCTACTTTTACTCAAGTACAAGATCTGAGTACTTCTACTTTTACTCAAGTACAAGACCTGAGTGCTTCTACTTTTACTCAAGTACAATATATATATATACTTATGCCACCTCTGTTTATAGCCTGTGAAAAAAACTATTAGAAATAGAAGGCTAAAGCTAACGTTAGCAGATAGTGACAATGTATGCTAGCTAGCTAGCTCAACGATTCCTGAAATAATATTGCCACAGAAAAACTTTTCAGTTCACATCACGCTCTGCCGCTCCGACAGGGAGCTCTGCTCTGAACACCTGAACAGCCCGTTCTAACAGCTGTTCACCAGCGGTCCAGTCTGTGTCACAGTGACTCCGGACCGCACAGTTAATATTAACAAACGCACCCGGAGGTAATGTAGCTGCTGAAGCTAGACCATCATCTCGGAGCAGCAGAGCCTTATTATGCATCCATGAGAGCAGAGCCGACAGGCAGAAAGACTCGAGCACACAGCTCGCACTTCATTATAGTATATAGAAAAAGAACTGATGGCACATAACAGCTCACAGCCGCAGATTACTCCGGGTCCCAGACCCCCCATACCCCAAAAATATTGTTATTGCAGAACTACATGAATCACACAAACGACCTATTTTGGATTCAAAACGGCGAATTTCGCCGAAAGGTGACAAGTTGGCACATAACATCTGAAAAGATCAAACAGCA
>NC_136907.1:43185842-43188342 GCF_949606895.1 Notothenia rossii | reverse complement strand
TGAAGTTATAATCCTTCAATATAACTATCTGCTGCAACGACCCCTCAGCCCCCGGATTGATTTCATCTTTATTCTCCTAACATAACAGCTTTAATCTCGTAATTATCCTTATAATAAAACATTGCTCCTACATGTAACATAATAATGACAAGTTGAAATGTGAACTGTCCTCACTGCATGTTTGATTAAATGTCATCATCTTTTTTGTAGCAGTGCTTTTTTCTTCTGAGTCGTGCCTTGGTTCCTGACGAAGTCTCTAATATTTTGCAAAGAGCGACCAGCCAGAATAGGATGCTCTGCAGCTTGGCACTGTCTGCATTCTAACATCGTGGCCACTTTCCCCTTGGCAATGTGTGCATTAAAGTGTCTCAAAACTGCTGCCACCTCTTTTGGAGACCACTTCTGTTTTTGCATCCTCCTGGGATTCCTCTCCACAGCATTTTCAAGAGACTCTACAAACAGAAAAAGAGATCAGTCAATGGTAACCACGTTAACACGTATTTTATTTAAGATGTATTATGTTACTTACTAAAAGTATAACTACAAATGGGTTTGGGATGAAGCCATCGAACTGTCTTTCCGGCTTTTCTTCTTCCAATTTCTGATATTGTGCTGGTTCAAATGCTAATGCTTGCTCTTTGCCATATTTAAACATCTGTAAGTACGTTTTTTTTTTTTACTTAAGCAGCTTAAAGTTATTATTTGAAATAATAATAGTACTTACAGGATCAAGTTTTCTGAGACTTGTATTTCGTCCTCACAATGTTTTTAAATGACGCATGTAACAATATAGTTTCAGGAAACCATATGCTGTTAATTTGTGGTCATGATAAAGAGTCAGTCATCATTGTAAAATTAACCCCTTCGAGATGCAGGACTCAGACGCATGATAGAAACTAATTTCTCAATCATTAATGCTTTTGTTGTAAGCACTATCCATCAAGTCTGAGCAAACCAGAAGCACACAGTTCTCATGAAGAAGATGACATTACATTTTGTGTGAAGCTATTTATAAAACAAGTCTTAATATAGTGAAATTAACAACATATAAAAGTCTTAATAACTCACCTGTTGAATGTCATCATAGTGGGACTCATGGCAGCATCTTCATGCAGAGTCTCTGCCTCAGTGGAAATCTTGTGGATGAAGAAGGACCAAGTTTAATCACTAAACATCCAGAGTACTACACAAATGCTTTACTGGCTCTTGTTGTGAGTTAACAACAAAATCAGGTAGAGAGACAATGATTATAGTATTTCATATCCAAAGAGTATGATCACTCAGTTTAACATTAAGAAGAAAAACAGCATTGACACACAGTCCTCTTAGTGTCTAAAGCGGTCCAGTGGAGTGATACACAGGACCTGTGTATCGAACCTCACAATTCAAATCCAGTCTACATGGTTTATAACTGGAAAGAAACATGTAACTAATACCAACATTAGCCGCGTTCACACCAAGTACTTTGCCGTACTTAGTGCCCCGGCACTTATTACCCCAGGGCACTTAGTACAGATCGCGTTCACAGCGGAATAAGTCCCTGAGGGAAGATTACGCAAATGAGCCGCTGACGTCACTTCGTCTTCTTCTGCTTTGGGTTTACTGGCAGGCCACAAACCACTTCACGGCGTATACTGCCATCCGAAGTCCCCGGCCGGAAGTCCCCGGAGTTGGGGACTGGCTTCAGTAGAAGCTGTCCGGGTAAATCGGCAGAACGCCGACACCTCCTCATCTCCACCGCTCCCATGTTTTATTTTGTGTTGCCATAAGTTAATCTCTCTGCGTTTGCGCGCTGGGCTAATGCTAATAATGCTAATGGGAGGATAATAAAACGGCTGCTCTACAAAACATTCAGTTTTACGGGGCGTGGTTTGCAATTCGCCCAGCCAATCAGAACTGGGGCACTTTTTTCCCCTAGGATAGTACCATCTCTCAGCAGGCACTAAAAATGGGGGTAAAAGTTCCCGGCTTGAAGTACTCTTTTTGGTGTGAACGCAACATAATGGTTACTAACGGAACTAAACGCGAAAAGCACGGGGAAAAGTACTCCGGTGTGAACGCGGCTATTGAGTTGTGGTTAACTCACCTGTGTAATGTCATCACAGTGGGACTCAGATGACATGGCAGCATCTTCATGCAGAGTCTCTGCCTCAGTGGAAATCTTGTGGAAGAAGAAGGACCAAGTTTAATCACTAAACATCCAGAGTACTAAACAAATGCTTTACTGGCTCTTGTTGTGAGTTAACACAATCAGGTAAAAAAAAACTGATTATAGTATTTCATATCTAAAGAGTATGATCATTCAGTTTAAGATTTAGAAGAAAAACAGCATTGACACACAGTCCTCTTAGTGTCTAAAGCGGTCCAGTAGAGTGATACACAGGACCTGTGTATCTAACCTCACAATTCAAATCCAGTCTTCATGGTTTCTAACTGGAAAGAAACATTTAACTAATACCAACATTGAGTTGTGGTTAACTCACCTGTTGAATGTCATCAT
>NC_136907.1:43155842-43170842 GCF_949606895.1 Notothenia rossii | reverse complement strand
TTAAAATATTAAGCTTTTTCTGCATTTCTGTAACTAAAAGCAGCTACCATTCAGCTAATAACATATTCAACTTTTTCTGCATTTTTGTAGCTACGAGCAGCTACCATTCAGCTAATAACATATTCAGCTTTTTCTGCATTTTCAGCTAAATTCAGCCTTAAATGTTCAGTTTACAGCATTCGCACACATTTTCTGCAGGAAATGCATTTTCTAGTTATATTAAAAAATCCACCAAACATGATCAACAGGAAAGCACTATCAAGGCATTTTATGGTTTGAGGATGGGGTCCAGACAGTTCAATCAGGAGAGACTTAATTTTGTTTAAAGAACATTTATTGACACATGTCATATGATAAATGTTAAGTCTTAAGGGCGATTAGACCCCGATCTTGAAATCTTATATCTTAAAGGGGGAAATGCAGCCGTGAGCATATGGGAACCTCCCCGGGGTCTAAACACTGGTGAGAGATGATGAAGATCTGGATTTGATGAGGTGATGGGATGAAGAGGAGATGTGATGAGCAGAGCCGGCCCGACCCATTAAGCGACATAAGCGGCCGCTTAGGGCCCCGCAGCCACTAAGGGGCCCCCTAGCAAAAAAAAAAAAAAATTACATTTTTTAATTTTTTTAATTTAAAAAATACAAAAATCTCAGTACATCGTCGCCGTGATAAGTATGTTTAATTAATTGTGTTAATATGCCTAGATTGCCTACTCTCAAAGTCATGTATTATATTATTGAGTCAATAATATAATACATTAACCGTGCTTTACCTGAACCTCATCATGACACAAGAGAGGACGGCAGTATTGTAATTTCCCGTGTTCAGTGAATGCAACAGAGGCAAGACACCAGACCAACCAGAGAGTTGAATGGAAATAAACATCTGTCTTATTGGCTGACAGGTACCTATCATGTGAGCTGTGACAATGTTTAAAATAAACTGTCAGTCAGACTCAGAGTTTTTGAAGATGGACATATGAAAACATTTTCTTAAAAAATACGACAATTCTCAAGTGGTGGCTCACACAACAACCCCAGAGCCACCACTTGAGCCAGGTAAACAAGGTATGTAAATGTCAGTAAACTTCCAAGTTATGCGAACATGTAAGCAAAGCATAAATTACAGCTACGTTGACGTTACTTTGAATCGCGGGGGTAAGCTAAACCGTTAGCAAGTAGCTATAGCTAGCCAGGTATATTAAATACAGACTTTGTCATACAATCTGAATGTAATGTTTTTTAGCGTTACCTGGTGATTTCAAAGAAAGCTTTCTGGGAAATGTTGACTTACTGTTCGACATTAAGCTAGAAGCTACCTTACAGTAGGCCTACACAGTTGATCCGGAGTCCTGTCAGTTAACGTGTTTCACAGTTAGCTTAGCTAAGCATCAACCTAGCACTGAAATATATGGATGTTATGTGAAAAGGTCAGCTAAAATGGTGGCATAGTTGCCACTGCTTTACATGTCAACAGCATCTTTGAACGTATTTGCAGCAGTAAATGTGGCTGTTTGGCCACTGACGTTGCCATAACAACACCTGAATTTAAATGTGCAACCTCTTTTTGTGACAGATTTTTGCAAAAAATTATAATTCTTCTGAATGATATTCCTATTGACAGCTAGTTTCTATGTGAACATTATGAGATGGACAGCCAGAGAGAATAAAGGAAAAACAGTTATGAAATACTATATGACAAAACAAGAATACAGTTTAAAGTGGACCTATCATGCTATATTTGAAAAATATAGTGTAGGACCATACCTATATAAGGCATATTTATACTTTTTATTTTTCGAAATACCAAACAGATCATGCATTTTAGCCATTCCTCATTTCGCTCAATTTAACACTGTCTTTGCATGGGCTGATTCTGTGAGAACAGCACCATCTACAGGCCTGGCCTATGTACTACAGTGTCTCCAGCGCTTTCGAACGGCAATGTCCGTGGCTGTCTCCTCCTGATTGGTGGAGTTGGCCCAATAGCCGTAGCGCCACTTCTGTGACGTCATAGAAGTGTTCAAATCTGGATCAGTCTGTATCAGATCCGTTGCAGTCCCTTTTTAAGAGATTTGGGTATGGAGGAAAATAGAGAGGGTTGTGTTTTCTGACACTTGGTGAGTTCCCTGGAACACCGGGGACACATATTCATGAATAAAACATGTACAAAAGTGCATTTTGCAAGATAGGTCACCTTTAAGTGATTTGTAAGATATCCATAAAGAAAAATCTGTTTACAGTTCTGTTTCATATGGGTGTTGAGAGATGTATCCATAGATCTCTTAATTTTTCTCTCGAAGTGCACCAGATTCATGCTTTTAACTTCAATATTTAAAAAAAAATCTTCCCAGGGGAACATGCCCCCGGACCCCCCTAGAGGAGGTGAGGACCCCCCTAGAGGAGGTTAGGTCCACGGTGTTTACATGCTTATTTATACAATATGTGTGCTTATGCTAACATCATAAGACAAAAGTTGGTTCCGTGTTGTAGTGAGAACACGCTAGAGTGAGGGGGGCCCCCAAGCCAAAGCTCGCTTAGGGCCCCCAAAAGTCTAGGGCCGGCCCTGGTGATGAGGTCTTTGGATTAGCTCTCCTGGCTCTGGATATGATGAACGGAGGTGGGTGGAGAGGAGGCGGGCAGCATGAACACC
Organism: Notothenia rossii; assembly: GCF_949606895.1. Lineage (NCBI taxonomy): Eukaryota > Metazoa > Chordata > Actinopteri > Perciformes > Nototheniidae > Notothenia > Notothenia rossii. Next base: position 43,168,187 of record NC_136907.1, on the reverse strand, counting down.
TGAAATCACAGCTGACTGCAGGAGAGAGGAGAACCATTTTAAAGTTTGGCTGCAGCTCGGTGATTGGCTGCTGGAGAATGAGGTGAATGTAATAGGTTAAAGACAGCACCCGTGATGAGCTGATTATAAGCAGCTGGGGAGTGAATGTATACATACCCAGTCTTCCTGTAAGAACTTGTGCTGAGCTGCATATAGTGAGTCAGACTCAGGGTCGGCGTCATGGGTGGGCATTCGCGGGCCATGCCCCCCCCAAATGAGTCACTGTGCCCCCCCTGCCAGGCCAGGCAAGCCCTGCCACTTTGCCGTTTTTTTAATTATTTTTTTTATCATATTATAAGTGAAAACGTTTCCACTAAATCTTTTTTGTGTGAAATAAATCAGAAATAAAGAATATAAATAAAAAACACAGCCTGAGGTGTGCTCACTGGTGATTGGTGTGTTTCTTGACCAATGACCCCGGCCTTTGATTTGTTGTTATTAATTCAAAAAAATGCGTGCATAATTAGCAAGTCAGTGAGACGAAGCTAATGCTCGGACTGTCGGACAGTAATAAAGTAATGGATATACGTAAATGACTGCAAGGTCCAGCTGCTACACGGCCTCCTCCAACTCCTCCACCTCCTGAAAACGAAGGGAATAATGCACCCATCTCCAGCATCGCCGGCGGCACCACCTCTGAAGAGCTGGAGCCGTGCTCTTCGACCAGCCAACCTGCTAGCCAAGCCCATCCACCTGCTGCAGCTAACGTTAGCGCTGGAATTCAACAACCCATAGACGATATTGGAACTGATCAGCCCAAACAAATCTTCTTAAAACAGTACCCTTACAGCATCCTCCTCACTGGCAGGAGGCGTTCGTTTGTCTCTGCTTGGTATCACAACCGAGACTGGCTTGAATACAGTGTCATTGTGTCTTCTTCTTCTTTTCTTTAATGGCGAATCGCTTCCACTTGGAGCATATATCGCCACCTACTGTTTAGTTATTAAATGTTCATACTAAATCCTTGTCCTCAGACCAGTGCTTTTGAGGAATTTGCAGATCAGCTTGTTTGCTTCATTTCTTGATTTACTTTCAAATATTGCCTTGAAATCCATGTCCTTGATGTTGAGTTGTTCCAGTGCAGTTTTCAGAATGAATCTTTGTCTGTTATAATCCGGGCAGCTAAAAAATACATGATGTATTGTCTCTGGTTGTTGGCAACCATCACAATTGATATTTGGATGTTTTCCAATCAGATGCAGTGATGAGTTTAGTCCAGAGTGTCCCAATGTTATCCTGCTGTTAATGCTCTGCTCTCTCTCTGCTTCCTGTTCCTACTTCCCTTTGTATCTGATATAAATGTCTTCCTTTGGTGTTACTGTCCCATAGTCTTTGCCATTGTTGCTTGATAACCACTTTTGTAAAAGATTTGACTTCTGCTCTACTGATGGGTACCATAATATCAATCTGGTTTGCTTTCAAACCACATTTTGCCAGTTGATCCACTACTTCATTCCCTCTAATGCCCACATGCGCTGGAACCCACACAAATTGAACAACAATTCCCAGATGAACTAACCTAAACATGCTTTGTAAAATTTCATGTAAAATATCCTGACGACATTCTGAAGAGAAGTTGTTTATACTCTCCAGAGCTGCACTGGAGTCAGAGCAAATGACCACTCGCATTGGCTGTATTTCCTCTACCCACTGAAGTGCTAGAGAGATAGCCATCATCTCTACTGTATATACTGCAATGTGATCACTTGTACGCTTTCCCACTTTGACTTTTAACTCAGGAACATAAAATGCACAACTAGTTAGACCATTTTCTGGATTTTTGGATCCATCAGTAAATATTTTTATAAAGTGCCCATATTGTTCATGTAGAACAGTGTTCACATAAGCCTGTACATTGAATTTGTTTTTCATTGAATGTACCCGTTTCAATAGTGATAAATCTACTATAGGTTGAGGTAGCAACCATGGTGGAACAGCTGATAACAACACCGTCGGACTAATATTCCATTCTTTAACTTTGAATTCCTTACATATTTCCGAAACACAAAAACAAAAACTTTCTTTATTTATTTTGTTACTTTCCCAACTTGTTTGTACAGTTTGTTTAGTAGGGTGAGTATCTTTATGACCCTGTAGATTTGCCCAGTAATTAACAATTAACTGCTTTCTCCTCAAAGAAATAGGTACTTCTCCAACCTCTACCTGAAGTGCCGACACTGGTGTAGATCTTACTGCCCCACAGCATATCCTTAGTGCTTGTGCCTGGACTCTATCTAATTTTTGAAGAGAAGAGTATGCAGCTGACCCATACACTATTAGTCCGTATTCTATGGCTGATCTAATTAAGGCCGTGTACACGTTCCTCAAAGCAGCTTTATCAGCCCCCCACTTAGTGCCTGCCAAGCACCTCATAACATTTAAAACCCTTTTACATTTATTTACTACTTTATCAATGTGAGTACTCCATGTGACTCTCTCGTCCAACCATATTCCCAGAAATGTAAATGTCTTCACTTTCTTTAGATCTTTTCCATAAAGTTTTAACCTAACCTCCTCACCTATCCTTTTCCTCGTAAAAAATAAAGTTTCAGTTTTTTCCACCGACAATCTAAACCCCCATGTCAGAGACCAGCTTTCAATTTCCCTAATGGCTTCCTGAATCTTAGCTACAATATATTTTACATTTCTGCCCCTTTTCCAAATAGCTCCATCATCTGCAAAAAGTGACTTACCAATATCAGATCCTACTTGTGTATATATATCATTGATCATGATAGAAAATAAAAGAGGACTGATGACACTCCCCTGCGGGGTTCCATTTTCAACTTCATGCCTTCGAGAATATGACTTGCCAACTCGGACTCTGATGGCACGGCCAAACAAAAAATCCATAATCCAATTATATACATTACCTCCCAGACCCATAATGTCCAGTTTTATTAATAATCCTTCCTTCCACATCATATCGTAAGCTTTTTCCACATCAAAGAATACAGCTACCACACACTCCTTGTTCGCTTGGGCTTTCCTGACTTCAGACTCCAGGCACAGCAGTGGATCTAAAGTACTCCGCCCTCTTCTAAACCCACTCTGATAAGGAGTCATTAGTTCATTTTTCTCAATGTAGTATGTTAGCCTTTCTGTTATCATTCTTTCCATAACTTTACACAAGTGTGATGTCAGAGCTATAGGTCTATAACTGCCTGGACTGGTTGGATCTTTCCCAGGTTTCCTAATAGGAATAATGACTGACTCTTTCCATATTATTGGCAGCTTCCCTTTCTCCCAGATCTTATTGTACATCTCCAGCAGCTTTCCTAATGCAAAATCACTTAATTTGGTCAACATTATATAACATACATTATCTTTCCCAGGAGCAGTCATTTTAGACTTACTTAATGCTCTTCTCAACTCTTGAATAGAGAAAGGTATATTTACAACACTCTGCGACGAATGTCTTTCTTCATATACATTAGGATGCTCATCTAACACTTCCTGCCTCCTGATCTTACCTTCTTCTGTCAAATTTTCCGAAGAATGAACTTTGACAAAATGTTCAGCTAGAATTTTTGCCTTCTCCAAAGCACCAGTGGCAACTTCCCCTCCAATCTCTAATACTGGCAGGTTACTCTGATGTCTTATTCCCCTCATCTTCTTAATCATTCCCCATACTTTATCTAATGGTGTAGTTCTGCCAATACTTGAACAGAATCCTCTCCAACACTCCCTTTTTGCTCTGTTAACAATGTTCCTTACCTGAGCCTGTGCCTTTTTATATTCTAATACATTATGTAATGAATGTGTCTTTCTTAGCTTTCCAAACAGCCTGATTTTGTTTCGGATTGCATCATTACAGTCTTTGTTCCACCACGGTACCATCTTAACACATTTACCAAGTTTCCCAGTTTTATTCCCAATAGTTTGATTAGCGCTTTTAATTATATTTGAAGTAAATTGCTCATTTATTTCATCAATACTTTCTGCCATATCAATCTGATCCAATTCATTATCGCACAATTTAGCAAACATCTCCCAATTTGCTTTAGAAAAGGTCCATCTCATGATACCGTCTAGCTCAACCACATGATTTATATCAAACTTGATTATAATCGGAAGATGATCACTCCCAATACTGTTATTTGCCAATACTTCCCAACTGCTACCAGAAGCTAATTCACTTGTTACAAGAGTTAGGTCGATCGCAGACTCTGTTCCATCTCTAAAATTGATCCTTGTACCTTGCCCATTATTTAAACAAACTAATTCCTTTGCCTCCATTATATCCTCCACCACCTGTCCGTTGTAATCTGTTGATCTCCCTCCCCACATTGTATTATGTGCATTAAAATCACCACACCATATTATTTAATTTCCTTGGCAAAGACTGTCTAATTCCTCTATTTTGAGTTTATTACATGGATTATAAAAATTCAGGACACTAATTTTCCTTTTATTAATCCAAACTTCTACACCCACTATTTCTAAATCATGACTGTTCTTAAATGTTAGCCTATTATAAGACATTACTTCTCTGATAAAGATTGCACATCCCCCTCCCTGGCCATCATTTCTATCTTGTCTTATAGCAGTATATCCCCCAATTATGAAGTCCAAATGAGTCTTCAGCCATGTTTCTTGAATACAAATAACGTCTGGTTTTTCTTTTAACTGATATATATAGGTCTTGAATTCTTGTCCATTTGCAATAAGGCTTCTAGCATTCCATTGCAGAATGAGAAAAACCATTAATCTACTCACCAATCTGTGAATCATCATTATTGGTGGCTAGCATTTTATGTATCATTTCAACGGTTATATCCTTTATCCCCAAAAATTCACCTACTGCTTCCACTATTGTTTTCAGTCTTGACCTCTTTTTTGTCTGTTGTAAAGCAACATTCACCACTTTTCCAATAAAGGCCACAAACTTGTACTTATTAACCATCAATGCATCCTCTCCTATCACACACTTATGTGAACACTTTGTGGAGCTTTCCTTTGCCTGTGGGAGTTTGGGAAAATCTTTTGAAGAGAACATACTTGATGCTACTTGGGATTTCCTAGCTATGTTTAGTGAAACCTTTTCTGTTGCTTCAGCATATGAGACTTTATTTTGCACTTTGTATCTCTGCACCTCCTTGGCCTTTTTCTGCACTTCACAGCCCTGATACGCAGCACTATGTTCCCCACCACAGTTACAACATTTCACCTTGGCACCTGCAGTACAACTACCATATTCATGTTCCCCCGCACATGTTGGACACCTGGGCTTAGTTGCTTTGCACTTGTCTGCCACATGCCCAAACCTTTGGCACTTAAAGCACCGCAGAGGTTTAGGGATGAATTCTCTTACTGGAAAGCTCATGCAACCGATCATTATCTTCTGTTGTATTGTTTCTTCAAACTGAAGAATCTTACCTTGATACCTATTAGGAAGACGCTTTACTACAGTCACTTTCCCCCTTTCTATGCCGATTTCTATGGGAACTCCACTGATAACTCCAAGTATTTTCCGATTTGCTCCAGGAACATGGCATTTAATTCGGACTTCATTCAGGGTCTTCATTTTCAGTAACTTTTCCTGTTGTCTTGCATTAATCAACTCAACCAACATCCGTCCTTTGCTCAGAAATCTTGCTTGTTTTATCGATCCAATTTCTTTGTGAATTGCTTTAGTCAGGGCCACTGGATGTAGCTTAGCTGCGGATTGCTCACCAAACTCCACAATCACTTTCCACTCTTCATTCTCAATCCTTTTCCTTACTCTCTTCAATTCATTCTGTGAATCAGATTCACTAAGACTGTCACTTGACATGTCTATCTTCTTTCTTGAAGTCTTTTTCCTTACTTCATTCCATCCTCCTTCAGATGCACTTTCCATATCCTCCTCTCCAGGACTCAAAGAAGCCATTCCACCAGCTGCTCTCAATCTCGCACTCACTTCAACGTTCACTCCTATCTCCGTCTACTCAGTCTCAGCACGTGTCCACTTGTTGAATAAAATCCAAATGTCCACCCCTCTCGTGTCATTGTGTCAAGGCCGATGCTGCATTTTGTTTCTGCTGTCGGCAGTCTAGCAAAACCCGGAGAATGGATGCATTTATGTCTGTTGGCTTCCGTAACTGGAAAAATGCGGTGGAGAGAGAGACAAGGGATTTCAGAAACATGCAAATTCAAAGGAGCATCTCTCTTGCTATGCAATGTGGAAGGAGCGAGAGAGGCGTGCCAGCACTGGAAAGGAGATTTCTACACTTGTTAACGCAGACCAACTACGAAAAAACAGGTATTATATCTCCTCTCGTATTGATTTCTGGTGGAAAACCAGCTGCCTTTACGAGGGAAGATAGAGGCTTTTGATAACATGTCAGAGGGGGGCAGTGGCCTTTTACTCTCCCTGCTGGACTATACGATAAAAAAAGACCCCAAATTGGCTGATGTAGTGAAATCAATCCTTCGAAACGCCACTTACACTTGTCACGAAATGCAAAATGAACTCATAAGTACACTCAGCAATGTGGTGACTGAGGCTATCGTGGAGGAAATAGGAGACTCCTTTTACACACTGAAAGTAGATGGAACCCGACCAATAATTTCACAATCTCTGTAATAATTTATCAAAGGCTGCTTTCCATTTTTATGCAGATGATACTGTTATTTATTGTTCATGATGTTATTCCATCTAATTTATCTCAACTCAAGTTAGTATTAAATGCAGACAAATCCAAACTCATTATATTTTCAAATGGCAAAAAGTTAACTTATTTTCTCCCCGACATTTGTACTGTTCAAGGGACTGACATTGACATTGAAAGGGTTACTACATACAAATATCTAGGTTTTATTATTGATCAGAACTTATCTTTCAAGTCACACACTGAAAATGTTGTTTTAAAATGAGGTTTTCTCCTTTCAGACAAGGAAACATTTGATCTCTGTAACGTTTTTACCAGTATTGGATTCTGGCGATCTGCTTTACATGAATGCCTCCAACCAGTGCCTAAAGACTTTGGATACTGTGTACCATTGCATTGTGCATTACGTTTTATTACTGGAAGGATATATATATTGTGAGTTTGGAATAAATATGCACTTTATGAAAATTATTAGTTGGTTACTGTTAGTAAAAACAGTAAGGTTAATAGCCTACTGGATGTTTGTTTTGCTAGTGGATCGCCAGGCCCTCTGGTGGATCGCCAGGCCCTCTGACCTGATCTGTGGAGTCTCAGCTGTTCATATGAACAGGGCTCGACATTATAAATGGCCCGCTGGCCCGGAAGCATTATTTAGACACCCCGGCCAGCATAACGTACTTTCAAATCGCCCCACAGCTGTTTGCTGCGGAGTGCAGCGCGAGCAGTCTCCGGTGAGCGGGAGCGCACTCATTTATGGAATGCCATTTAAGCCAAAATTAAATAAATAAATAAATACATCAATAATTAAATAAATACATATATATATAAATATGCCTATGAAATAAATTATGAAATACATAAATGAGGCAATAAATATGTATACATGTACATTTAAATACACATTTATTTATTTCATGGGACTTTTATTTCATAATGACACATTTATTTATTTCAAGAGACTTGTATATTATAATGACACATTTATTTATTTCAAGAGAATCGTATTTCATAATGACATATTTATTTATTTCAGATGACTTGTATTTCATAATGACGCATTTATTTATTTCAGGTGACTTGTATTTCATGATGAGACATTTCATGATGAGACATTTCCATTCCTTATATGCAAATGAACGGGGCGTGGTTAGCTCACAGATCCAGAGACCCAGACCAAAGCAACAGCACCACAACATTGACACTAACTGGTTCTTATCTGGTCCGCCCAATGCTGCTCTTCTGAGAGCAACCACTCTGACAGCTCTCTCTAGTCTCTACTGGGAAACAGCTAAAAGTCCTTCTGGAGGTAAGCAACGCTACACAATTACACCCAGTCTGAGAGTAAAATATTTCTCGAAGGTTCGTTTTGCTTTCTTACAACGTTAAGTTAATGTTAACGTAACCTTAAGTTTGCTAGGAGGCTATTGTTACGAGCTAGCTGTCTTAGCTAACAACAGTTAGCAGCTAACGTTTTCTGCAGTTTGTGTTGTTCTGAAAAACGTGATGTAGTTATTTAAGGGTATGTTAAATTAATGTTATTTTACAAGTTGAAAGAGTTAAGTTGTGTTTAAAATCGTCAATGTAATGCACGTTAGAGGTTTTTAGTTTGACATGAAGTTAGCTAACGTTAGCTAACTCTACCAGGTTAGCATATTAAGCTGTACTTTCTGTGGCAGCTAGCTTAATACAAAGAGGGGTTTTGTGCTTCATTGCAAACTTTTCTTTGTTAATCTACCTTAAACTCTAGGGACAGTTTGTTTCTACTCAACTATACTGACCATTGTTGAGGAGATGCAAAACATACTGTACATGAGTTGGGTCCAACATATACCTTGAGTAATGTTACTTTGCTGCTAAAAATGAAACATCATTATCAGATGAGGACATCACCAAAGTGTGTGAGTCTGTCAGGGGATTTGATCTGTTCTCTGCATGTCGTACACACTGCTCTGGTATTACTTATCTTGTAAAATGTAAGTCTCGCTCTTGTCATCGTTCAGGCTTTGCATTTGAACTCCTATGACTGGTTACGGACTTGAAGGGAACGCCTTCCTGACATCCAGGGAAAAGGTGAGATTCTAATACATTTGAATGCCAAAAGCAAGTTATTGTTTTAACTTTTTAAATATGATTGTTTTGGGGCATTTCAGTTTTATTGGACAGAGGCAGTACTAGATCTACTGGAAACAGTGGAGAGGGAGGAGATGATATGCAGCAAAAGGCCCAGCCGGATGGTTGCTGCTCCGTGTGGAACGTGTTCTATCAGGTAAAGCACTTTGGTAGGCCTACCCAGTTATTTATGGTATTGAGTTTGAATTTAGCCTTTGGAATGTAATTTCCAACAGTGCATTATAAAGACTGAAAGATGTAAAGCTTGACATGATTTCGTCTTTTACTTAAGAGGATGTTTGTCCTCCTGTGTTGTCTTATTTCCTTATCTTTCTTTCAGGTGTAACATCTACCAATGGTACATGACAGAGACCTCCTCCACCTCTTTGCTGTCTTACTAGTCAATCCTTCTGATCAGGTCCTTTCCTAAATAGTGGTAAGTTGTACAGTTCAGTGTACGTTAATTTAGCAACTTAATGCTTTACCGCTGTTGAATAAACCCTATATTGCTAGTCATTTTATTAAAACTACGATTTTAAACTTTTTGATTCCAATTACAATAAGTTATAATTGTAAAACATATCTTAACATCCATCAGCAATCAATACAACAAATCATCCAACACTAAATAGAAGAAATCTGGACCTATTTCTTTTTATACAGCAGCATGTTTTGGGACTGCTCATTGATGTCATCAAGAGCCATTGAGTCTACCTTTTTGTAGTCGGCCTCTCAGAATGTTTATCATTTCTTTGTCTCTTAACATTCCTATAATTTTTTTTTTTTTATTGTTGACATTGTTTTGTTCTTTATTTTTGTTGTGAGAATCACTTTGCAATTATTGTGTAAGTGCTATATAAATAGTTATACTAATATTATTGTTGTTACCATCATTACTATTATTAATAAGGTCTTCTTTGTTTTCTTTATTTATCGCTGCAGAAAGGATCATGCCAGCCCACATCAAACACCTGATCAAGAGCTTGTGAACCTCACTGCTGCGGACACCTGTGTGATATTCGACTCTGACTGGAACCCTCAAAATGACCTGCAGGTACGATATACAGGACTGTCTCAGAAAATTAGAATATTGTGATAAAGTTCTTTATTTTCTGTAATGCAATTAAAAAAACAAAAATGTCATACATTCTGGATTCATTACAAATCAACTGAAATATTGCAAGCCTTTTATTATTTTAATATTGCTGATTATGGCATACAGCTTAAGAAAACTCAAATATCCTATCTCTAAATATTAGAATATCATGAAAAAGTATACTAGTAGGGTGTTCAACGAATCACTTGAATCGTCTAATTAACTCGAAACACCTGCAAGGGTTTCCTGAGCCTTGAAAAACACTCAGCTTGGTTCAGTAAACTAAATCACAAGTATGGGGAAGACTGCTGATCTGACTGCTGTCCAGAGGACCGTCATTGACACCCTCCATCAGGAGGGTAAGACACAAAAAGAAATTTGTCAAAGAGCAAGCTGTTCACAGAGTGCAGTTTCAAAGCACATCCACAAAAAGTCTGTTGGAAGGGGGAAATGTGGCAGGAAACGCTGCACAACCAAGAGAGATGACCGCAGCCTTAACAGCATTGTGAAGAAGAGTCGCTTCCAGAATTTGGGGGAGCTTCAAAGACAGTGGACTGAAGCTGGAGTCCAGGTATCAAAAGTCACTGTTCACAGACGTGTCCGGGAAATGGGCTACAATAGCCGTATTCCCATGGTCAAGCCACTTCTGAACTCAAGACAACGGAAGAGGCGTCTGACTTGGGCTAAGGAAAAGAAGCACTGGACAGTTGCACAGTGGTCCAAAGTCCTCTTTTCAGACGAAAGCAAGTTTTGTATTTCATTTGGAAGTCAAGGCGCCAGAGTCTGGAGAAAGGCTGGAGAGGAGCAAAATCCAAGTTGCTTGAAATCCAGTGTGAAGTTCCCACAGTCAGCGATGGTTTGGGGAGCCATGTCAGCTGCTGGTGTTGGTCCACTGTGTTTCATCAAGCCCAGAGTAAATGCAGCTGTGTACCAAGAGATTTTAGAGCACTACATGCTTCCGTCTGCTGAAAAGCTCTATGGAGATGAGGAATTCATTTTCCAGCATGATCTGGCACCTGCCCACAGTGCCAAAACCACCAGTAACTGGTGTACTGACCATGGCATTACTGTCCTCGATTGGCCTGCAAATTCCCCTGACCTGAACCCCATAGAGAATATGTGGGGTATTGTGAAGAAGAAGCTGAAAGACACCAGACCCAACAATGCTAATGAGCTAAAGGCCGCTATTGAAGCATCCTGGGCATCCATAACACCTCAGCAATGCCACAGGCTGATTGCCTCCATGCCACGCCGCATTGATGCAGTAATCCGTGCAAAAGGATTCCCAACCAAGTACTGAGTGCATTAATGGACATTTTCAAATGTTTGATTGTGTTTTGCGGTTATAAATCTTTTTTTTTTACTTGGTCTGAGGAACTATTCTAATTTTTTGAGATAGGATTTTTGAGTTTTCTTAAGCTGTATGCCATAATCAGCAATATTAAAATAATAAAAGGCTTGCAATATTTCAGTTGATTTGTAATGAATCCAGAATGTATGACATTTTTGTTTTTTTAATTGCATTACAGAAAATAAAGAACTTTATCACAATATTCTAATTTTCTGAGACAGTCCTGTATATATCTGCTCTGTCTGTCCTAAAGATAGTTCAATAGGGCTACAACAACAACAGTCTTTCCGTTTATTCCCTCGGTTCTTTAAGTGTATATTTTCCCATTTAGTGCTTAAAAACTTTGCTCTTTTGACCCCTCTTTTAATTTTTTATTTCAGGCTCAAGCTCGGTGTCATCGTTTTGGCCAGTCTAAGGCGTTGAAGGTGTACCGTCTGATCACTAGAAACTATGAGAGGGAAAAGCTGGATAAAGCTAGTCTGAAGCTCGGGCTGGACCGTGCTGTCCTGCAGAGCACGAGTGGGAACAAAGAAGGCAACAACAACGGGGTGAGAAAAAAAAAATCTGTCATATTTCTAGATGCCAAGTCATTTTTGGGTCAGTCGCTGTTGCAGTACACTTAGTTTAATTTCAAAAAGTTTTCTAAATCCACTTGTGTAAATGTCTCTCTGCGTCGCCTTTAGCCTGTCCAGCAGTTCTCCAAGAAGGAGATCGAGGACCTCCTGAGGAAAGGAGCCTATGCCGCCATCATGGACGAGAACGACGAAGGCAATCGCTTCTGTTAGGAGGACATCGACCAGATCCTGCAGCGAAGAGCCACCATCACCACCATCACCAGGTTTGTTCTTAGCAAGACTAGCCACTTGCGATTTGTGAGATACCAAGTACTTGGTTATTTGAAATGTAATATTGATGATGTAATAATTAAAACTAGGGATGGGTACCGAGCCCCAGTATTAACGGGGCCCGGGGCTGAATTATTAAAGACCGTGGTACCGTTAACGTCCAACGTTATCGATCTTTTTATCGGTACTGGAGACATTTAAAAAATAGATGTCATATGTATTATATCTACACAAACATTATATCGCAGTCTTACTGTCGCCAACTCCGTTTCTAATATGCAAAAAGACTACAAAGTGCGTCTATGATTTATT
>NC_136907.1:43149743-43155642 GCF_949606895.1 Notothenia rossii | reverse complement strand
AAGGACACCCTCAGGAGCCCTCAGTACCTGGTGATCCACACGGGAACAAATGACCTGCACACCCTCCGTAGGGACACTGCTGAGGCAGTGAGGAAAATGGCGGAGCAGGCCAGTAAGGAATTCCCCGACACCCGCATTGTGGTCTCCACCCTGCTGCCAAGGACTGTGACGACCCCTGCTTCACTGCCTATGCTGGTGTGGGTGTGCCTTTGTGTGTGGGTGTGTGTGCTTCTCTCTCCCTGATTGTATCCAGGTGCAGCCTCTCTCCAGGTGCTCCCAATCTGATCAGCGCCTCCATAAAGGGTCTAAGTAGGCTGCAGTGGCTCTCTCTCTGCCCGGGGGAACGTAGGAGGAAGAGCAGCCCGGAACAGCTATCCTCCTGCATAGAGCTTGTTAACCCTGTTTGGTGGTCGGTTGTTTTGGGGAGTGTGAATAAACTCCTCTTTTTTCCGTACTCACGTCGTCGTCTCATCGCTGCGTTTGTTATGGCTGAGAGCCAAGCCGTGACAGCTGGGGGCTCGTCCAAACCGGTAAGATAAGCTTGGGTGCGTGTGAGTTTGTTCGTTATTTTGTGTGGGGTTTCTCCTGATAGGTGGTAGCGACGGTTCCCTTGGGACCGTTGTGCGGGGTGTTAATGTTGTGGTGAAAGTGGCTGAAGCTTCGGTTTGGGGGCATGGCCGTGGTCGTAGTATTTTTGCTAGCTTGCTAGTTGCTTTGCTCGGCCAGCGGTCTTTAGTGCATAAGTACCCGCCGCAAGTAACCACATGAAGACCATGGAGAAGATTAGTTAGCGGGTGTCGTAGTTAGTGGGGAAACTCCAATCAGTTTTTTTTTTTTTCTCTTTTCTCTCTTTTGTCTCACTGTAAACTCGGTGTTGCGTTGTAGTATGGCGGAGGTAGACGCGTTTATCAGTGCTCCCTCTCAGGAAGCCCTTGAAAATTTCTCAATGGAGCAGCTGCTCGTTATTGCGGAACATTTCTCGGTGGAAATCGTTGGCGATAAGAGGCTAAAAAGCACTATAAAAACCTCTCTTGTGTCAGTATTACGTGAAACTGGTGTGCTTCCGGAAGTTAAGGAGGGGGTGTTAAAACCTCTGTTGCAGGCTAGTTTACTGTCCTTTGAGCAGCAGAAGGAGATGTTGTTGTTGCAGCTGAGTCATGACAAAATGAGGTATGAGATGGAGTTTGAAAAGGAGATTGCAGTGGAGAGGATGCGGCAGGAGACTGAGAAAGCCAAACTTGATATGGAAGGACAGCGTCTTTCCATAGGCAGAGGTAGTGCGGTGTTGGGTGAGCGGCACGGTGAACAGGTGCCCAGGTCTCCTCAGCGGTTCGATGCTAACAACTTGCGCTTGTTGCCGCAATTTAATGAAAGTGATCCTGACACTTTTTTTTTGCTTTTTGAACGGGTGGCTAAAGCTAGGGATTGGCCGGATGCAGACTGTGCCCTGATGCTTCAGTGTGTACTCACAGGAAGAGCACAGTCCGCATATTCCGCGTTGTGTTCGGAGGATAGCTCTAGCTATGTTAAAATAAAATGGGCGGTGCTTAGAGCTTATGAACTTGTTCCAGAGGCTTATCGACAGCGTTTTAGGTCCTTGGAGAAAAAACAGGGTCAGACTTATGTGGAAATGGCGAGGGATTTGTCTGTTCATTTTGAACGTTGGTTAGCTGCTATGGACATCACTTCCTTTGACAAATTGGGTGAACTCATGATTTTGGAACAGTTCAAAAACATCCTTCCTGACAGCATTGCAACCTATATAATAGAACACAGGGTAACTTCGGCATCCGAGGCTTGCAGTAGCAGCGGATGAGTTTGTGTTACTGCATAAGGGCAGGTTCGGAGGGCGTGCTGGAGATCTACCTGTGTTTGGGGGAAGTGGAAGGTCTGTTGATGTTGGGTCATTGGGGATGGATCTAAAGAAAGTGGCTTGGGAGAAATCTGAGGATAGTTGTAACTATTGTCATGAGAAAGGCCATTGGAAACCAGACTGTCCGGTGCTTAGAGCAAAATCCAAGGGAGGAAGATTTGTGGGTAAACCGGTTGCGTTTGCTGCTCCTGTGAGTAGCTGCTGTGTTGACGAGGTGCTTACGGACCACTTATGTGGACCTGAGGTTCTGGCGTCCTATGCTCCTTTTATAAGAGACGGCTTGGTGTCATTGAAGGAGAGGATTGCTGTGTGAAGGTGGTGTTTTTTTGTTGTTGTTTTTTTCATTAGGGACCTGGGGGAGTTCCATATGTGGGGTTTTGTTTTCCATGACCTTTTGCTTTGGTTTGGGATGGGGTTGGTTGGTGGTGCCGGTGGCCCTGGGGACACCGACTTTAAGGGGGGGGGTGTGACGACCCCTGCTTCACTGCCTATGCTGGTGTGGGTGTGCCTTTGTGTGTGGGTGTGTGTGCTTCTCTCTCCCTGATTGTATCCAGGTGCAGCCTCTCTCCAGGTGCTCCCAATCTGATCAGCGCCTCCATAAAGGGTCTAAGTAGGCTGCAGTGGCTCTCTCTCTGCCCGGGGGAACGTAGGAGGAAGAGCAGCCCGGAACAGCTATCCTCCTGCATAGAGCTTGTTAACCCTGTTTGGTGGTCGGTTGTTTTGGGGAGTGTGAATAAACTCCTCTTTTTTCCGTACTCACGTCGTCGTCTCATCGCTGCGTTTGTTATGGCTGAGAGCCAAGCCGTGACAAGGACAGACACCCCTCCTCATGTCATCCATGACATTAATATGGAGATCAGAAAAGGATGTGCCACCTTACCAAATGTCCAACTGGCCCTCCACTCAACCATTGGCCCCTGGGACCTCTATGATGGACTCCACCTACACAGAGAGAGGGTGGGGATATTTGCAAAGACCCTCAAAGATGCAGCCCTGGGACGCAGTCCTCCACCCCCTCCTCTAGAGGCCTTATAGACCCTCGCACACCGCTTCCTCCCCATCACCACCCCAGGATCACCACCCCTGCTGTGAGGAGACACAACAGCTCAGCCCGGACCTCCCACTCCGCACGCCCCCAACACACCCAGATGAGGCGACTTTCACCCAGCTCAACACCTGCACAACATCAGCAGCAGAGATATGCAGCAACAGCTGCTCCTTGTCTCCCTCCCCGCCTACAGCAGCGGAGCTATGCTGCAGTTGTAGCCCAGCCTGCTGCCACCCTCCCTCCCCCTGCTACCTCTGAACTGGGAGACATCAGGATGATGCTGAACACCCTGTGCACCCGACTTCTGTCCAGCTAAGACATTACATTTATATGTTATCGTAGTAATCAGTACAATAGCAATATTAGTGAAAATAGTTGTTTTATTTGTTGTTTATTTTTTTTTATATATTTGTCTCACTATACAGGTTCATTTTGATTGTTTGTTTTTGAAAAAAATATGCATTCTTTTCATATAAACTGTTGGAATATTCAGGGACTCCACTCCTCAACCTTTGAGGTTAAGAGTGAGAATCCAGAGTTCTTAGAATCTATCAAAGATGTTGATCTAATTATATTAACAGAAACATGGTGTAAAAATAATCTGCTCACTCACTGTCCTCCAGGTTATAATGAAGTAATGGTGCCCTCTATAAAATCAAAGAAAACATACGCAAGGGCAGAACATCGGGGGGGATCTTGGTGTGGTATAAAGGAGATCTTTGCCATCAGATCTCAGTAGTAAAACAAGGTAAATCACACATTTGGCTAAGGTTAGATCAAACCCTGGGCATAACTCAGAGGAATCTATACGTGTCTGCTATTTATATACCCCCAGTAGATTCTCCTTATTTTGAAGAATATATTTTTGAAACTCTCCATTCAGAAATAGCCTATTTTCAGGCCCAGGGAAATGTGCTTCTAACTGGAGATCTGAACGGACGAACAGGAATTGAACCTGATGTCATAGACCCACAGGGCAGCCACCATGTATTTGGTGAGCCCCCCCTGTTTACCACACCAACCGTCAGCCATCGGAACAGCCTTGACTCTGAAATCAATCAGAATGGCAAAGAGATAGTGCATCTCTGTCGGGCCTTAGGCCTGTACATAGTGAACGGGTGGTTCAGAGGGGACTCTTTAGGGAGATTCAAATACTCCTCAGCTCTAGGGTCTAGTGTAGTAGACTATGCAATCACTGACATGGAACCCACTACTATCAGTGCATTCACTGTCAGACAGCAATCCCCCTTTTCAGACCACAACCAAATCAATGTGTTCTTTAAAGTCTCAGGTCAAATGAGTGACACAACAAGGGAACCCAGTGAGCTGTATACATTAAATCCTACTTACAGATGGGCCCCAGACAGTGGAGATAAATTCACCATGGCCTTGAACTCACCTGATCTGATGAATGACATGTCACTATTTGACCAAAATCAATATTTTCCTACCAAAGATGGTGTAAACATGGCCATTGATTATATCAATATGATATTTCACAAGGCAGCTATTAAAGCTGACCTTGTAAAACAAAAGCGGAAGCCTGTTAAAAGGCAAAACGCTGACAAATGGTTTGACCAGGAATGCAAGACCATCAGAAAAGACCTGAGAAAAATAGCAAATGAAAAACATCGGCAACCAAACAACCCAGCCTTACGCATTAGATACAATGACCTTTTAAACAAATATAAATGTACAATAAGGAACAAAAAACAAAATTATACCCACATGAAACTTGAGGATATTGAGAAAGCCATTGATCAAAATCAATTCTGGGATCTGTGGAGCAACTTCAACACAAAACAACCACAAGCATTACCCATCCAAAACGGTGACATCTGGAGAGAACATTTTGAAAGTTTGTACAAAGACATACCAATAAATCTAATGAATTCAAATCAATGTATTACAAAAGAGAAACTCCAAACATTAGAAGAAACTATTAAAGACAACCAAAACCCCCTTGATTTCCCAATGACTTGGGAAGAATTGACAACACAGACAAACTCTCTCCGGCCAAGGAAAGCTTGTGGCCCAGACAACATTAAAAACGAAATGCTCAGATGCAGCACCCCAGAGATGCAGGGTACAGTGTTAAAGCTGTTCAATATCATATTGCAGTCAGGATGTTTTCCTGACATCTGGTGCAAAGGGCTCATTTCCCCCATTCATAAGAGTGGAGACAAATCAGACCCTAATAACTACCGTGGCATCTGTGTCAGCAGCTGTCTGGGGAAATTATTCTGCAGTATTCTAAATAAAAGAATACAAGATTTCCTTAACCAACAATCCATCTTGAGTAAAAATCAAATTGGCTTCCTTCCAAAACACCGCACCACCGACCATGTATATACCCTTCACACTTTAGTTAACAAACATGTACACCAAACAAAACATGTTAAGATATTCACTTGTTTCATTGATTTCAAAAAAGCTTTCGACTCTATTTGGCACGAAGGGCTCTATTATAGACTTCTACCTGGTATAGGGGGCAAAATGTACGATCTGGTTAAATCAATGTATTTAGGGAATAAGTGTGCTGTTAAAATTGGAGACAAACAAACTGAATTCTTCACCCAGAGAAGAGGTGTTCGTCAGGGTTGCAATTTAAGTCCCACTTTATTTAATATATATATAAATGAACTTGCTGTTCAGTTGGATCACTGTGCTGCTCCTGGCCTCTCCCTCCTAGAGAGAGAGGTGAAGTGTCTGCTTTATGCTGATGACCTTGTTCTGCTGTCTCCTACTGAACAAGGACTACAACAACAGCTGGACATAGTAGACGAGTACTGTAAGAACTGGGCCCTGGCAGTCAATATGAAGAAAACTAATGTCATGGTTTTCCAAAAACGCCCCAGATGTCAGGAGAACAAATACCAGTTTACCATAAATAATCATATCATCGAACATGGTATGAGTTACACCTACCTCGGTTTAACCATAACAGCATAAGGAAGTTTCAACATGGCAGTGAATGC
>NC_136907.1:43114743-43147243 GCF_949606895.1 Notothenia rossii | reverse complement strand
GCACAGTCTGTGACGTCACGGTATTGAAAATCATACCGACGGCATTTCGAAATACCCTGGTATACCGTAATACCGTCATACCGCCCAAGCCTAGTGTGTTCATATTTGGAAAAAGTTAAAAGTTTCCCATCATGTGCTGAAAAGGCTGAATAGTTTGATATTTGAATGGTTCCTGCAGCTGAAATTAGGCTGAAGGAGTTAAATAAAGATATCAAATGTAAGTAGTAGTGATTTAATGTTTACAAACACCTGTGTGTGTAAACCCAGAGATCAAAGGTGTCTGCTATGATTGGATGATAACTCACGTGTGTGTGGCTCCAATCTGCCCAACAACACCATGACAACCAACTGCAGCACTGAGTCCCATAAGAATGCATTGAGGAGTATATCTGACAATTTTGCCACCTGTTCAAAAACCATGGCTCCTATCAAAAAATTACCAGGCCTTGAGCATCAAGGAACCCCAATGAACTGATTTTTTTGGGGGGGGGGTTTTGTGTGGTAAATATGAAGAGGAGAGCAGTTTGTCTAAAGTGTACTTATCTCTGTTCTGAAGAAAGATCCGGATGTTTTTAACATGGGAATCAACTGGGAGCAAGGTGGACTTTTTGTCTCTTCTTGCCCTCAAGAGGCATTTTGTTTAATTTTTTTTCTTTATTTTTTTTTCTTTTCCAACCTAGGAGAGGTTTTCCTACGTTTTTCTTGAAAAAATATGTCTGAGGAGTGTAGGGTTTGGGAATTATGGCAAGTTTAAAATATTTTTGGGGGAGAATTTCAGGCTCAGCTGCACTCTGTTTTGAGATCAAAGCACTCTCGAGTTAATGAGCTGCTCCCATCCACTCTAATGTTAAAATCTGAAAAAGGCCTCTCTACCAAGCTCCAAACTAAATTCAATATCTCAAAAAGTCAATTTTGAATAGCTGAAGGTCTTGTGATCATTTGAACGTTGGAATGAAGTGTCTAGCTGAAAGTATGTGGAAGGAGTAGCATTTGGCGCAAGGTGTAGGAAAACAGGATTTGAACGCATTTCCCATTGACTTCAATGTTAAAAAAAGAGTTTAAAAAGCAGAATATTTCAAAAAGTATAAAATATTTTTTAAAAGTTGAAGGTTTCCCATCGATTCCTGAACAGGCTGAATAGTTTAATATTTGAATGGTTTCTGTAGCTGAAAATAAGCTGAAGTTATGGAGTGCCAAAGTATTGGCTGAAATAATCAGAAGAGGAAGAATAAAGAATTGAAGTACTATAGTGGAATGCTGTAAACAGCATTCACACTAATAATAAGGGGAAGAATAAAGATTTTAATTTCTTATTTTTGTGAATTTCTATATAAAATGCTGATTTCTACCTGAAATGCTTATCTATTTTTAATTACATTTTCGTAGAGCTTTGACTTTTTCAGCTGAATAATAGATGGTCTTGTTCAGCATTGCCAGCTTCAATGTTGAGCTTTATGTTGTGCCCAGCATTCTCCTGTGCTCTGAAATCAAAATGTGGATAAGCATAAAACAAAACTAAAATAAACACTACAATACAACTTGTTATTTGACACACACATGGTTGTTCATTTGTGTGTATAAATATACAACACAGGCTATACATATACAAGTATAATTAATACAACTGTTCATTTGATTAGAGCTTTGACACATATATCTTTATTTATATATGTATAACGACTTCCTCAGGCAATATCATATGGTATATCTAATTAATCTGGGTCAAAACGTGTTGTGCCCACCTGCAAAGGTTGTAAACTCTGGCTTATCCCTGCGTGGTATCATAGTAATAGCAAACAGCAACGTTCAACTCCTTTAATGGTATATTGCAAGTGCAATAAGAAGCTAGAGGGACGTTAATCTACGTCGGTAATATTAACTTTATTTAATACAAGATTTACATCATACAGCCTATGTAGTATAATATTTGACAAAATATGAATTACAGCAAACTTGTGCAATATATCCATTATTACAACTCAGTGGGCTGGCAGTAAGGCGATATGGGTCCGACCGTTCTTATTGTGCATCCATGGGTAAAGGTAAAACTCATGTAGTGCTGAACACGTCACATCACATGAACGTGTCGGGCGGCGCGGTCCCGTGGGTTAGATGCGCGTTCATAATGCAGAGGGAAATAACTCTCAGAATAACGTTATTAGCACCTTTTTAAAACTTGAGGAACGAATGTTTTTAATAAGGGCTATACAAGTGTTCATACTGGGTAGCTTATTTAGTTTAAAAAAGATTATCCAACGATTTACAGGCCACTCTTTCCCCATGTAAGTCAATGGGAAAAAGTGTTTCCGGGCCTGGCAACCAAACGGAAGTGTAGTACCGCCGTTTGGCCACCACGAATATTTTCATCTTAGTCCGGCACACTTCCTGGTGGCTGGGGTTTACACCATAGACTGGTTTACACACACAGGTGTTTGTACACATTCAATCACTACTACTTACATTTGATATCTTTATTTAACTCCTTCAGCCTAATTTAAGCTGCAGGAACCATTCAAAATATTCAGCCTTTTCAGCACATGATGGGAAACTTTCAAAATGTTCGAAATATGTTATACTTTTAAAAAATATTCAGCTTTTTAAAGTCTTTTTTTAACATGGAAGTCATTGCAATGCATTTGAGCTGTAACAATTAACACACACACACACACTATCTCTCTCTCTCACACACACACACACAGACAGACAGAAAGACAGACAGACAGACAGACAGACAGACAGACAGACAGACACACAGACACACACACAGACACACACACAAACACTCTCTCTCTCTCTCACACACACATACATACACACTCTCTCTCACACACACACAGAGACACACAAACACACACACACACACACACACACACACACACACACACACACACACACACACACACACACTCTCTCACACACACACACTCTCTCACACACACACACACACACACACACACACACACACACACACACTCTCCCAATTCAATTCAAAGGGGCTTTATTGGCATGAAAGTTAAATTAAACAATGTTGCCAAAGCATCACAATACAAAATAATGAACAACATTAACATACATTTCAAATGTTTACATATTATTGATGATATATATATATCAATCAATCAATCAATGTTTATTTATATAGCCCAATATCACAAATGTTACATTTGTCTCAGTGGACTTCACAGTTTGTACAGAATATCAGTATGACAATACGACACCCTCTGTCCTTAGACCCTCACATCGTACAAGGAAAAACTTCCAGAGAAAACCCACAGTTTAAAGGGGAAAATGGGAGAAACCTCAGGGAGAGCAACAGAGGAGGGATCCCTCTCCCAGGACGGACAGACGTGCAATAGATGCCGTGTGTAAATTGTACAATAATACATTGATACAATTACATTTCAACACGTGTGTGTGTGTGTGTGTGTGTGTGTGTGTGTGTGTGTGTGTGTGTGTGTGTGTGTGTGTGTGTGTGTGTGTGTGTGTGTGTGTGTGTGTGTGTGTGTGTGTGTGTGTGTGTGTGTGTGTGTGTGTGTGTGTGTGTGTGTGTGTGTGTGTGTGTGTGTGTGTGTGTGTGTGTGTGTGTGTCATTCACTGTCCCTCAGGTTGTGGCATGTGTATACATATTGGGCTGCAAGGTGTGCCTTGTCTCCTTCTCCTAGGAGTACTCTCAGTCTTGAGAGGTCATCAACCTCCTTGAAACCTGGGATTACAGAGTTCAGCTTGTTCCAGTAAATGCTCCTTACTTGGTTGAATGTTTGGCACTTCAGGAGGAAGTGCATCTCTGTCTCAGTCTCACCTGTCGTACAGTGACCACATATTCTGTTCTCTTTTGGTTGCCAGGATCTTTTGAGTCTTCCTGTTTCGATTGCCTGTTTGTGGTCACTGAGCTTGTACTTGGTTAGGATCTGTCTCTGCTTTCTATCTCTGACAGTAGAGAGATACTCTGCCAGCTCATACTCTCTGTTTAGAGCCAGGTAACATTCTAATCTTTGGCTTTTAGTTTCTTCTTCCCAATGTTGTAAATAGTTGTCTTTCCATTGTGTTATAATGCGTTTGACTGTGATTGGTGTTTGGAGAGCAGTGTTGTTGAGAGACTGGTCAGAGTGGCTCTGAGAGGGGGCAGCTAGTCTCAGCACCAGCTGACATAGGGTACTCTTCCCTGGGGTTAGCTCTTGGCTTTGGAGGGCTTTGGAGTGGAGGGTGTCTCGGGGGCTGGACCTAAGGTGGTTAAAGAAGGTCAGTGCTCTCTTTTGAGTGTTAATGATCAGTGGGTATCTGCCTAATTCTGCTCTACATGCATTTGTTGGTGTTTTTCTCTGAACACGTAAAATGTATCTGCAGAATTCTGCATGTAAAGACTCTGTTGGATGTTTCTCCCAGCGGGTATAGCTCTGGTGAGTGAGTGGACCCCATACTTCACTACCGTACAGCACAATGGGCTGGATCACACTATCAAAGATTTTGAGCCAGATTTTATTTGGAATTTGGACATTATAAAATGTTCTCTTAATTGCATTTAGAGCTCTTCTGGCTTTTTCTTTGAGTGCATTCACTGCCATGTTGAAACTTCCTGATGCTGTTATGGTTAAACCGAGGTAGGTGTAACTCATACTATGTTCGATGATATGATTATTTATGGTAAACTGGTATTTGTTCTCCTGACATCTGGGGCGTTTTTGGAAAACCATGACATTAGTTTTCTTCATATTGACTGCCAGGGCCCAGTTCTTACAGTACTGGTCTACTATGTCCAGCTGTTGTTGTAGTCCTTGTTCAGTAGGAGACAGCAGAACAAGGTTATCAGCATAAAGCAGACACTTCACCTCTCTCTCAAGGAGGGAGAGGCCAGGAGCAGCACAGTGATCCAACTGAACAGCAAGTTCATTTATATATATATTAAATAAAGTGGGACTTAAATTGCAACCCTGACGAACACCTCTTCTCTGGGTGAAGAATTCAGTTTGTTTGTCTCCAATTTTAACAGCACACTTATTCCCTAAATACATTGATTTAACCAGATCGTACATTTTGCCCCCTATACCACAATGTAGAAGTCTATAATAGAGCCCTTCGTGCCAAATAGAGTCGAAAGCTTTTTTGAAATCAATGAAACAAGTGAATATCTTACCATGTTTTGTTTGGTGTACATGTTTGTTAACTAAAGTGTGAAGGGTATACACATGGTCGGTGGTGCGGTGTTTTGGAAGGAAGCCAATTTGATTTTTACTCAAGATGGATTGTTGGTTAAGGAAATCTTGTATTCTTTTATTTAGAATACGACAGAATAATTTCCCCAGACAGCTGCTGACACAGATGCCACGGTAGTTATTAGGGTCTGATTTGTCTCCACTCTTATGAATGGGGGAAATGAGCCCTTTGCACCAGATGTCAGGAAAACATCCTGACTGCAATATGATATTGAACAGCTTTAACACTGTACCCTCGAAGCAGGCCGCTGTGTCTGTAAATGCTTTGGCTAAACTTGGTGTATGACTATGTTGTGATTGTGTGTTTTCTTTTAATTGTTTGTAACTGTAAAACTGTCTGAAACTGTGCTGTTACCATTCTTGGGCCAGGACTCTCTTGAAAAAGAGATTTTTAATCTCAATGAGACCTATCCTGGTTAAATAAAGGTTAAATAAATAAAATAAAAATACCCTGCATCTCTGGGGTGCTGCATCTGAGCATTTCGTTTTTAATGTTGTCTGGGCCACAAGTTTTCCTTGGCCGGAGAGATTTTGTCTGTGTGGTCAATTCTTCCCAAGTCATTGGGAAATCAAGGGGGTTTTGGTTGTCTTTAATAGTTTCTTCTAATATTTGGAGTTTCTCTTTTGTAATACATTGATTTGAATTCATTAGATTTATTGGTATGTCTTTGTACAAACTTTCAAAAATGTTCTCTCCAGATGTCACCGTTTTGGATGGGTAATGCTTGTGGTTGTTTTGTGTTGAAGTTGCTCCACAGATCCCAGAATTGATTTTGATCAATGGCTTTCTCAATATCCTTAAGTTTCATGTGGGTATCATTTAGTTTTTTGTCCCTTATTGTACATTTATATTTGTTTAAAACGTCATTGTATCTAATGCGTAAGGCTGGGTTGTTTGGTTGCCGATGTTTTTCATTTGCTATTTTTCTCAGGTCTTTTCTGATGGTCTTGCATTCCTGTTTAAACAATTTTTCAGCGTTCTGCCTTTTAACAGGCTTCCGCTTTTGTTTTACAAGGTCAGCTTTAATAGCTGCCTTGTGAAATATCATATTGATATAATAAATGGCCATGTTTACACCATATTTGGTAGGAACATATATTGATTTTGATCAAATAGTGACATGTCATTCATCAGATCAGGTGAGTTCAAGGCCATGGTGAATTTGTCTCCACTGTCTGGGGCCCATCTGTAAGTAGGATTTAATGTATACAGCTTACTGGGTTCCCTTGTTGTGTCACTCATTGGACCTGAGACTTTAAAGAACACATTGATTTGGTTGTGGTCTGAAAAGGGGGATTGCTGTCTGACAGTGAATGCACTGATAGTGGAGGGGTCCATGTCAGTGATTGCATAGTCTACTACACTAGACCCTAGAGCTGAGGAGTATGTGAATCTCCCTAAAGAGTCCTCTCTGAACCTCCCGTTCACTATGTACAGGCCTAAGGCCCGACAGAGATGCACTATCTCTTTGCCATTCTGATTGATTTCAGAGTCAAGGCTGTTCCGATGGCTGACGGTTGGTATGGTAAACAGGGGGGGCTCACCAAATACATGGTGGCTGGTGGGTCTATGACATCAGGTTCAATTCCTGTTCGTCCGTTCAGATCTCCAGTTAGAAGCACATTTCCCTGGGCCTGAAAATAGGCTATTTCTGAATGGAGAGTTTCAAAAATGTCTTCTTCAAAATAAGGAGAATCTACTGGGGTTATATAAATAGCAGATACGTATAGATTCCTCTGAGTTATGCCCAGGGTTTGATCTAACCTTAGCCAAATGTGTGATTTACCTTGTTTTACTACTGAGATCTGATGGCAAAGATCTCCTTTATACCACACCAAGATCCCCCCCGATGTTCTGCCCTTGCGTATGTTTTTTGATTTCATAGAGGGCACCATTACTTCATTATAACCTGGAGGACAGTGAGTGAGCAGATCATTTTTACACCATGTTTCTGTTAATATAATTAGATCATCATCCTATATAGATTCTAAGAACTCTGGATTCTCACTCTTAACCTCAAAGGTTGAGGAGTGGAGTCCCTGAATATTCCAACAGCTTATATGAAAAGAACGCATCTTTTTTTCAAAAACAAACAATCAAAATGAACCTGTATAGTGAGACAAATATATAAAAAAAATAAACAACAAATAAAACAACTATTTTCACTAATATTGCTATTGTACTGATTACTACGATAACATATAAATGTAATGTCTTAGCTGGACAGAAGTCGGGTGCACAGGGTGTGCAGCATCATCCTGATGTCTCCCAGTTCAGAGGTAGCAGGGGGAGGGAGGGTGGCAGCAGGCTGGGCTACAACTGCAGCATAGCTCCGCTGCTGTAGGCGGGGAGGGAGACAAGGAGCAGCTGTTGCTGCATATCTCTGCTGCTGATGTTGTGCAGGTGTTGAGCTGGGTGAAAGTAGCTTCCTCTGGGTGTGTTGGGGGCGTGCGGAGTGGGAGGTCCAGGCTGAGCTGTTGTGTCTCCTCACAGCAGGGGTGGTGATCCTGGGGTGGTGATGGGGAGGAAGCGGTGTGGGAGGGTCTATAAGGCCTCTAGAGGAGGGGGTGGGAGGACTGCGTCCCAGGGCTGCATCTTTCAGGGTCTTTGCAAATATCCCCACCCTCTCTCTGTGTAGGTGGAGTCCATCATAGAGGTCCCAGGGGCCAATGGTTGAGTGGAGGGCCAGGTGGATATTCACACACAGACACACACACTCTCTCACACACAGACACACACACTCTCTCTCTCACACACCGACACACTCCCTGACTTGCTTTGCTTTCTTACAGTGCAGACGTTTTTCTGCTTGCTCTTGCCTCTGCTTACTTTTTATGCTGATTTTCCTATTATTATTCTCTGAAAACTTCGAGCAGCGGCGCCTGGACATTAACTTATCACTGGTACAGTTAATCTTTGTAAATAGAAGGAGGGTTTCAGCCATATTTCAACATTTTTACGACGACTTCAGTCTTACAGTAGCGTGGCCTAGCGACAGCTAAAGCCTGGTAGGCTACTGCATGCTATTTAGCTTAAGCTAGTTGGTAGCAAAATGCCTCCGTTCTCTACAGATGACTTCCACAAACTTCTACAGAAGATGGCTGTGTTGGAAATGAAAATGCAACGGTTGGAACGTGGAAGTGAATGGACTATGTCGTGGGAATGACACCACTTTACCAGTGTTGCAAAATAATGAAAAAGGGTATGCTAACTCACAGCTAGTTAGCAGCTACAAGGATTCCAAGGAACAGGAGGGCTGTGTACCGGGTAATAAATCTACAAGTGGTAGTCCTCCCTGGAACTCTCTGGGTGCAAAGCCTAAGAGTAAATCATTTCCATGGGATTTGGGAGGACGAATAACAGGCAGAGTCCAGCGCTCTGAAATCTCTGATGCGACCGGCTGGCCTGCATTGTTATCACCCATGAAGAGCGCCTCTTCAACCCCTATTCATACTAGGAAACAGCCATGGACAGCTGCTACAGGGAGAACAAACAATCCTCCTAAACCACCAAGTGTGCCAATCCAGAACAGATACGCTCCGCTGAACGAGAACCGGAGATCTCTTTCTGATGACCTGGATAACCTGTCCTCTTCACACAGCAGGGTAAGGACCAATAGCTACTCCAAAAGTAAAAGGTTAGAGGGAAAGCTAACGACTGGGCCTGAAACTCTGATTGTGGGTGACTCTGTTGTAAGAGATGTAAAAGGATGTAAAAGTACTCTGTTTTCCCAAGGACATGGTCTCTGACTTGGCTGAAAAGATCCTGCATATTGGGGCTGAACATCCGGCTGTGAAGAATGTGGTACTGCACATTGGAACAAATTATGTTGTGAAACAACAGTCAGAAATGCTGAAAAAATACTTTAAAAGTTTGTTGGAAACTGTCAGCTCTCTAAATGCAGAGGTGTTCATCAGTGGCCCTCTACCGCCAGTCAGAAGAGGAGTTGAGAGATTCAGCAGACTGTTTTCACTGAACACTTGGCTTTCAACTGCCTGTACTGACCATTCTGTCCATTTTATTGACAATTTTAACTTGTTCTGGGATCGCAGACATCTTTATAAGGCAAATGGAGTTTGCCTGAACAAGTCAGGAGTGAAATTGTTTATCTCCAACATATTCAACTGCCTGCGTCATCAATCTGTTCCCTCTTCCAAGGACAAGCGGCAAGAGAATCAAAACAGGAGAAAGACACAACACATCGCGCAGAGGCCTTGAAGAAGTATCACTGCACCCGCCGGAGGAATTTCTCCACTGCCTGTCACCCCCCCCTGTCAACGCCTTTGAGGATACTCTTCATTCATCCCCCAGCTCTACTCTCCGCTCACCCTTTCACCCTTGCCCTCCCCCCTGGACTTCAATGACTGCATGAAGGTGATACGCAGGGTTGGCAGAATGTCCTTTACCCCCGCCCCTCAACGACGCCCACCAAAATCACCGAAGCAGAGATGCGCACCATCTCCCCCGGCTTCATCACTATGCCTACTAGGCTTGGGCGGTATGACGGTATTACGGTATACCAGGGTATTTCGAAATGCCGTCGGTATGATTTTCAATACCGTGACGTCACAGACTGTGCGCCAAATCACAGATGCATTTCATTCTATTACACTGACACGGAGTTTTGACAGGGACGACATTGGTTGTAATGCACAGCACGCGCCAGCAGAGGGCAGGGGAGGGCAGTCCGTCTTTCCCGCTCTCAGAGCTCAGCACAGAGCTGAGCTGAGCAAGATGGCGGCAGCATTTGCCGGCCCCGAACTCGGACAACTAGTAAAAAAGAAAAATGCCTCTGCGCCTGTTTGGGACTATTTTGGGTTTACTCGTCGCCAGTGACTTCATCCAGCACAACGAGAGACAGAGGCACTTCTTTGGGAATGTTTAAGACGGGGTGAGTGAGTGTTGACATTTTTTAATCCTATGCAACTGGTTGATGGTTTTGTAGTCGAGGTCGGACGGTTTTAAAAACTAAAGCATTTACGTGCTAAACATTCACGCGAGTAATCCAATTAATCAAATGGAAATAAGGTTTTTAACACATGCACGGAATAATATTGCCAAACTAGTTAGTGAATATAGCAAACTTTATTCAATAAGTCAAGTATTTACTCCCGGAAAATGTTTATGTATGATGATATATTGTTAACTTAGCTCACTATGGAAACAACGTCGGACATCTACAAACGCGTCCTGTATCCGATCTCAAAATGTGCCATTTGCACAATGTGTCATGAATGCAGCCCTTGTTTTGCACTTGCGCGCACGTCGCGGGACTTTGCGAGCGTCTACCGGCTCGGGCTGCATTTTACACCGAATATATAATATACCGTTCGAAACATCTATTTGCCGCCGAACGCCACCTCACTCAAGTCGACCCAAGTCATACCGTCAGTGGCGGCTGGTGGAAAATATTTTTGGTGGGGCTTTTGATATAGTGAGTAAAAACATTTTTGGGGGGAGAAATTACCCCTTAAATTGGGACTGATACCACGGTATGATGTCAGCAAGGTATGACGGTATGAAAAAAATGATACCGCCCATGACTAATGCCTACCACAATCATCCAAACCAAAACAATACAAGGAAGATGGAATCAGATTTCCAAACCCCCCTTCCTACAGTGTAGACCTCACCCTGCCCTCCTATGATGAGAGGAGCAGGGTGGTGGGTCCTCCCTCTCCTTCAAAGCCTGATAGGGATGTGTGTGGGTCCAGGCTCAAGGGCGTATTGCACTCTCAACTTTTTCCAGGACATGCCAGGGCCCTGCCTGCCTGTAGCTTTGCCGATATCTGTGTTGATAGGTAATAGATTAAGAGCAGTGAATCATTTTAGAAACAGGAAGCGCTCAAACGTTTGTGTGAGTTTATCAAATTTAGCAGTGATTCCATGTCAGCCACAGCTTGTTACAAAAAAACCTGACTGATAGTGTGTTTAACGAACTTAAACTAGCTTTATTAAATTTCAGGTCTTTGGCAGGAAAAACATTTTTAATCAATGATTTTATCACTGAGCACAATCTTGATTTTATGTTTTTAACAGAAACTTGGATTGAACAAAAATAACAGTGCAGCTGTTCTTATTGAATCAACCCCTCCCAACTTTAGTTTTATGAGTCAGGAAAGAATGCATAAGAAAGGGGGTGGAGTTGAAATTTTGTTCAATGATTCCCTTCAATGCAGGAAGACATCTTATGGGAACTTTGCTTCTTTTTAATATGTGGCCCTTCAACTGAAATGCTCCTCTCGAGCTCTGTTCCTAAATATCTATAGACCACCCAAATACTGTGCAAGCATTTTTGATGATTTTACCGAGTTGCTGTCTATAGTGTGTATTGACTTTGACCGTCTAGTCCAGGGGTCGGCAACCCGCGGCCTACGGGCCGCATGCGGCCCTTTAAGCCCTCTGCTCTGGCTCCCTTGAGCTTAGACAAAAATAAGAAGGAAATAAAATAAAAGTATTTGTAGGACTATTTATATTTTGTTGCATGGTTGAAAATGTTTCGTATCTTGTATTTTGAGGTGATACTGTGACACATAAATAAAAAACAAAACGGTTTTAATTAGGTCAACTAAAATATGCGTCACATCCTGCTACGGTCCCGCGCGAGCGCCTTTTCCTGCGGGTGAATAACCTGACCCCCGGCTCGATGAGCGAACTATGGATAAATCAAAGAACAGTACCGGAGGAACACAGGATTTAATTCTGTGTGGACAGAGTTATATGCTTTCACAGCAAACGATGCTGGTTTACCGGTATGTTTGATATGTAGAGAGAAGTTGTCAAAGGTGCTGTACTGCAGCGGGCCCAGCGCCACGAGGGTGCCCCCTCAGTTGTATTATTTGCCCCCTCACTTTGAGCATCATTCATCCATCAAAAAGTACAATAAATGTCACAATTATTAAATAACTTTAAATAATTTTTTTCCACAATACATGTTACTATGTTTAGATCAGATAAGTGGGCAGGCAGTCAAGCAACGTGTAAAAAAGCCTCAACCCCAAGTGAGCTAGTCTTAATGTTAGCGTGTGTGCTTAGCTGTAAACACAGTCGGATGGGTGACCAAAACGTCCCCGTTTCCGGGCAGAGTCTCCGTTTTCGGTGGATGGTACCCGGTTGAAACTCCCGAAAATTTTCCCGTTTTTGAACGTGCGTTAAAAAAAATAGAGCAAGGTGAAATCAAATGTTACATGTCAGTAAAAACAGAGTAACAGTGTTGTGCCTGTTTGTAGCGTTAGCGTATTTCTTCTTCTACTACTACTATTACTTCTTCTTCTTCTTCTTCTTCTTTTGTCTTTATTGGCGAATCTTCTTCTTCTTCTTCTCTTTTTTAATGGCGGGTCGCAAACAGCTTTTGGTTGCATACCGCCACCTACTGTACACGAGTGTGTATCATCATGTCAGTCCTCTAATAAACCAGCATATCAAAAAGAAAACCATAAAATAAAATAAAATAAAATAAATAAAACAAAACAAAAAACAAATCATCCATGGTCTACTGTTAAATTATTTTCCCTATCCCAGTTTCCCTCAAAAAGGTGAACAGTGCTTTTCTGATAGCTCTTACTCCTTCTCCTTCTGTTCCCAGAATAGGCTACCCGCTACATTCCACTCCCTCTCTGCCTCTAAAACTGTATCCCTTAATTTCCCTCTTTCAACTCTATAGGTGACACAATGTAATAAAATATGTTCCACATTTTCCCTAACTCCACAGTTCCCACACTTGTCACTGTCACTTTTCCCCATGACATACAGCGTACCATTTAATGCAGTGTGATTTAGTCTGAGCCTAGCTATCATTACTTCCTCCCTTCTGTTTCTTTCTTTATAAATATTAATTGTAATTGTCTTTTGCACTTGATGGTATTCTTTGCCTTTCTGGTCTTTCTCCCACCTTTTCTGCCAGATCTCCATCCCTTTCTTCTTAATAACTGCTTTTCCTTCTCCTTTTCCAAGTTGAACTGGTAATGTGATTTCCTTTTGTAGTGCACTTTTTGCTAATCTATCAGCACACTCGTTCCCTTTCACCCCCTCATGCGCAGGCACCCAGCAGAACTGCAGATCTATGCCGCTTCTGTGAAGTCTTAACAGGCTGTGATTGATTTCCATGAGTATGTCTTCTCTGGCAGTTGTTGTTTACTGTATGCTTTGTAAACTGGATAATGAATCTGTGCATATCACCACCCTGTCTGGTCTGACCTCTTCCACCCACTGTAATCCTATTACTACTGCCAGCATTTCTGCTGTATACACTGAAAGTTGGTCTGATGCTCTTTTTGATATTGACACTTTAAATTCTGGGATATATATACCAATTCCGACACACTCTTCTTTGTTTTTAGAACCATCTGTATATATTTTGAGGTAATTGTGATAATTATTCCTGAGGTACAAACTTGTTTTGAGTCCTACTTCATTTATTTGCCACTCTCTTTTCTTTTCTACAATACTCACATCTATATTTACTATTGGAAAGAGCCATGGGGGTACACTACTGAATGGATTTGATGGTGAAAACTCTAACTCATGCATGCCGTATGTCCTTATTTTTTCTTTATTTGTCCATCCAAACCCACGCCCCTGAAACTTAGAATATTCCCGGCACTCCTGTAGTATTTTGTTTGTGATATTTCCTTCCCCACTTCCTTTTAACCTGACCCAATAAGCAAGAGCAATTTTCTCTCTTCTTAGCTCCAATGGAGTCTCTCCTGCTTCAACTAATATTGCATTAGTAGGGGTTGACTTAATTGCACCTATACACAACCGTAACGCTTTATATTGTAACCTATCAATTTTTAGTAATGACGTTTGTGCTGCTGCTGCGTATATTAAACACCCATAATCCAGTGTTGTCCTCATAATTGCCCGATAGATGTTGATTAATGCCTGTTTGTCTGCCCCCCAGTCACATCCAGCCACTGCTCTTAATAGGTTCAACACTTTTTTGGATTTTGTTTCCAAATGTTTAATATGAGTTTTCCATGTATATTTACTATCTAACCATAGCCCCAGATATTTAAATTCATTGACCTCACTCATCGGCTTTCCATATAATGTAAGCTTCTCAGTCTCCATCTTGCGTTTATTCGTAAATTTCATAAAGCAAGATTTGCTTGCTGACAGCTTGAAACCCCAGTTGTATGACCACTTCTCCACTTTCTTTATAGCTTTCCCTATTTTTTCAAACACATATGGAACATTTCTTCCCCGTATCCATATGGCCCCGTCATCTGCATATAGTGCAGATTTTATGCATCCATCCAAATTACTAAAAATGTCATTTATCATAACATTAAATAATATCGGGCTGATTGAACTCCCTTGAGGAATACCATTTTCTATACTGCACTCTTTTGAAACCTCTGCCCCTACTTTAACTCTGAATGTTCTGTCTGATAAAAAAGCCATGATCCAGTTATACATTCTCCCTCCAACACCCATTCTACTCAATTTGATGAGCAACCCATCCCTCCACATAGAATCATAAGCCTTTTCAATATCAAAATATACTATTGCCATAACCTCTTTCATTTTCACTGTCTTTTCCACCTCATTGCTTACTCTAATCAAAGCATCTATTGTGGATCTTCCTTTACGAAAACCACTCTGAAAATGACTTATTAACCCTCTCTGTTCTAAGACGTGTGATAGTCTATGCACTATCATCTTCTCCATCCATTTACATAAGTGTGATGTTAATGCTTTGGGTCTGTAATTATTGGGATTAGCAGGATCCTTCCCTGGCTTATTAAATGGCAATATAACTGCCGTTTTCCAACTCATTGGTAAGACTCCGTTTCTCCATATTTGATTAAATAGTCTCAGGACTAATTTGAATGTTTCCTCTGGTAGCTGCCGGAACATGGCATAGCATAGCTGGTCTTGTCCTGGTGCTGAGTATCCTGTACCTTGCAAAGCTATTTTAAGTTCTGCTATTGAGAAGTCTACATCAAGAGCTGAATTATCATCCCGTCTCTTTTCCCTCACATTTTCATTTTCTCTTAATACACACTCTTTTTGCTGTCTATGTTTGTCATCAAGGTGTTCCCCACTATGCACCGCAGCAAATGCCCTACCTAAACATTCTGCCTTCTCTTCATTTGACACTGCCACTTTCTCCCCATCAATCAAAGCGGGAATTTTAACCGACTTCCTTTTCCCATTCATCCGTTTAAACATCGACCATACATCCCCTAACTTCACTCCTCTTCCAATGGTGGAACAATACTCTCTCCATGACGTCTTTTTTGTGTATTTTACTGTTTTACGGGCTACTGCCCTTTTCCTTTGATAATCTGAAATATTGTCTTGTGACAAGTTTTTCTTTAAAGACCTAAATGCCTTGTTTCGTTCTTTAAAGGCCATGTAATGCATCTAACACAGGTGTTTTTTAACATGTAGTTTAGATATCACCAGAATAAAAATAAATAAAAATGTTTAAAGTTTCGTCATAATTAAATGACATATACGTTAAAAACCGATGTTGGTTCCGAAGCTTGCCGAGTACGCCCCCGATCACTCCCGAACGAGCGGTGACGTCACACGTGGCAAACATTGCCATTTGATCAAATCAGTCCAAATGGCAAGCAACGCGATAACTTCAGACAGCGACAGCGACAGCGATCATTCAAGCTCAGATTCGGTGGGTTATCTGGATTCAGTTACAGAAGTAGAGAGTGAACCAGCTAGCCTTTCACTTCAAGGCATCTTGCCTTATAAGTACGAGCCTCCTGCCCAGCAATCGAACAACGAGGCAGAAACTTGTGAAAGAGAAGCGGATTCCGCAGCCGGCGAGACTCGAGTCGGCAATACTGAATGGTAAATTCTGTTTTATTTAATTTGACCTGCACTAAATGTCGATCTTAATTTGTCATCTGTTCCTCACACGTCCGGCAGATATTTTTTTGTTTTTTAATGTTATGTACAATATTCAGGTGTAGGCCTACATGTCAATGCTGTGAAAGCATGCCCACTGCAGATGAATGTGTATGCTGCAGAGAGATCTGGCAGGTGATGGAACAAATAGACAGTTTGCAACCTACTGACCAGATAGCAGAGTCCTGCATCGGGTCAGGTATCCGCGGGTACCCGACGGGTGACCCGCAAAAAAGGTGATTTGCGGGTGGTATTTTTTCAAACGCTTTTTTCTGGGTTCGCTTCTGGGTAAAACAAAGATGATGCGGGTCCGGTTGCGGGTGTTGCATAATAAATATATTTAAACAATAATAATTTAGTTTAATGTTTAAATCCTCAGACCTCTCCTCCGCGGTACCGAGCATAATCATAACCTCTGCAGTGCATCTATCTGCTGCTGAGCGCACCACATTCTGAATGGCTGAGGTGAAGCTCTCTAGCGGAGAATACAGCATTTTCAATAACTCTTCCTCAAGAGCGAAATCCAACGTCTGGGAGGCTTTTGGTGTCATCCTAGATGGAGAAAATAAACAACATCCCAGGCTTTTTGAGCCAAATATGCAACTGCGTGTGTTAATAATTGCACGTTGTCACTGCTTATATATATGCGGGTTCGGGTCGGGTTGCGGATCATGTGCCGGCGCGTCGGGTCGGGTTGCGGAACTAATTGGCAATATGTGCGGGTAGCGGGGCGGGTTCGGTACTGCACGTCACGGGTGCGGGGCGGGAGCGGGTCTTGAAAATCAGACCCGTGCAGGACTCTGCCAGATAGAAGACACCGACGAGAACCCAAGGTGCATTATTAGCCACCCAGGCTTTAGAGAAGGCTGTCTCACATCTCTGTCCCACTACACCAGTAAGTAAATATTGATTGACCCAATTGCCTATTGCAGCTTTGCTTTCATATAATACTTTTAGTCGCTACAGATATGGTACACTTTTAAAGATACCATTAAACTCTTTCAAGCAGTCAAAAACAGCTTGGCTTTTATTTTTTCTGTGTATGCAAGTTCAATGTATGCTTGGGAAAAGAAACAACTACACATGTGAGGAAATATATAAGAGGTCTATGATTCTGTCAAGCAGTCATGTATAACCTCATATTTATTTTGTACAAGTAAAATACAAATATCATGTTATAAGCCAATTTGTAACCATTGCCACATAATAGTACTACATAACATTTTATTTTTCTCCAAATATATTTATAATCTGTATACTTTTTTTTCATTAGGAAGTATCGATATACAGCTTATCGACAGTTTGTACGTTGGTGCTGGGGTGTACTCGGCCCAAAAATCAGAGTCCCGCTGCCTGCATGTGCTGTAACCGAGATACGGAAGACTTACCCTGAACCGGGAGGCCGCTATCAGGGATTTCAATGGCCAAATCTGTAATTTGACATAAGTCATGCAGCTGAACTGGTTAAAATGGTTTTGCATGATGTAAATAATTTACAAAGTACATCATTTACAATATTATTTTTCCAAAGAAACATGTAAATATAACAACATTTTCCAAATCGCAAATTTGTAAGATTGTATTAATTTACTGTTTGATAAATAAAAAAGGGTTCTTTTGTTAATTTTTCACTTGTAACATTTTATCTTTATTGCATTGTACATTAGTCTATGTTGGTATATGTGCGAGCCCACAAATAATTAAAAGTGGTAAAAATAATAAAGATATTCAGACGTAATTCATTTTTGGCCTTACTTATTTCACTTCAACTTTTATATATTTCAGTCACTAGGCAAGTTCACTGTACTCTGGTGACATTTAGCTCAAGCTGGCATAACACCTGTAGTAACTTAATTCTGACCCGAGTTTTGTGCACAATCTTCCAGCACCCATGATCAATGTTTATAGCAATCAGGAAACATTCACAGCTCACAACTACACATCGCTTCCCCATCATGAATTGTTAGATAAAAAAAGTTTCGCGAGGTCCGGTTACACATATGTTGAGCGAAAATAGCGGAAGGATACAAAACAAACAATCCAGACGAGGCTGGTGTTTGCCACGTGTGACGTCACACAGCTGGGTTAATGGCTGGCAAGCTTTTCGCTACCGGAGCGGAATAACACGGGAAAGTGGCACACATTTCATGTTATTTGGGGGGTATTTATGGAAAGAATCATTGATGTTGATATGTCAAATGAAACAGTGGAAAGTGATGAAGCGATTTATTAACACAGAATAACATTTATTTTGGACATTACATGGACTTTAATAGCTCTGCTACATTCCTCATTCCACCACGGAACCACTTTCTTCCTACCCTCTGTTGTTCTTTTAGGTATAGTTTTATTTGCTGCTTCTTTAATGTGCATTGTGACTTGATTTGAGCACTCCTCTATACTTCCTTCTAATGTTAACAATTGCGCTGACTCCTTACAGTAAAGCCTAAATGTTTCCCAGTCAGCTTTACCAAAGCACCACCTGGTAAATACACTCCCTTCCTGTCTACATACCTTTGTATTGATGATTGTGAAAACTGGGTAATGATCACTTCCTATGGTAGAATCACTTTTAACATACCATTCACATGATTTAACTAACCTATCCGTCACCAGTGTGAGGTCCAAACATGATTGTGTCCCCCTATTCACGTCTATTCTTGTTTTTTGTCCATCATTAAGGCAAAACAGTGATCTTTCCTCTAGCATTTCTTCTACGACATCCCCATTACTGTCTGTTTGACTGCTTCCCCAAAGGCTGTTGTGAGCATTAAAGTCACCACACCATACTTCCCTTCTATGAGCCGTCCCTGCTATTGTCTGTAAGGTTTCAATGTCCAGATTTTTACACGGGTTATAGAAATTGATAAGCTTTATGTTCCCTTCTTTCCTTGGGCTGCATATTTCTATTATGACACATTCCTTGTCGTCAGGGGATGGGACTACCCTATAGGCCAGCCCATCCTTTATGAAAGTAACACACCCTCCACCATTTTGATTGCTAACTCTATCATATCTGATAGAGCTGAACCCTGGAATCATAAAGTCTAGATGAGGTTTTAACCAAGACTCTTGCACACAAATTACATCTGGCAATGTTTGTAACTCATAGACATATTTTTTAAACTCCTGTCCATTAGCTATGAGGCTTCTAGCATTCCACTGGAGTATGTGAATTACCATTAACAACGTGCTAACCCTCATCCTGGTTGTCCGTTTCTCCCACATCTTTTGTTGCTAGTAATTCATGTATCTGGTCTGCTTTTATATCTCTAATGTTAAGGAATTTCTCCGCTGCCTGCACGATGGTTTTGATTCTGTCACTTTTCTTCTTCATCTGTGCTGCAACATTAATGGTATGGCAGATGAATGTCATAAAGTTGACTTTCTTTACCACGAGAATGCTATCATCTTCTTTAATTTCCACAGGTACTTGGCTTTGATTTGTAACCTGCCTTTCTGAAATGTTGCTACCACTCTGTACTAAGTTTCTTTGAACCCTTCCACTAGAAGCCTGATTGTTTGCTTCCGTTTCCCTAACCTTCTTTAGAGCTTCTGCATATGAGACTTTACTGAGTACTTTGACCCTCTGAGCTTCTCTGGCTTCTCTCTGCACTACACATCCACCAAACGCCGCACTGTGCTCTCCTCCACAATTACAGCATTTCATCTTTGCCTCTTTTTCACATTTCCCATACTCATGTTGGCCTCCACATCTCGCACACCTTAGTTTTCCTTTACACTGCATTGCTGTGTGTCCCATTCTTTGGCATGCATAGCATCTAAGTGGTTTTGGGATGAATTCCCTCACACTGTAGTTCATGTATCCTATTTGCACAGATTTCGGTATATTTTTCTCAAACTGAATAACTACTGAAAGTGTTTCCTTCAATGTGCCATCTCTTTTGCTCATAAGTCTGTTTGCCTCAATAACTTTTCCTCCTTTAATCTCCTTTTTAACATCATCCATAGACATATTAAGTGGAACTCCAGATATGACTCCTCTCAACATTGCCATTGCTCCTGGGATATGAGCCTTTATTTTTTCCCCACTGAGTGTCATCATTTTAAGTATTTTTCCCTGCTGTTGCTTGCTGGTTGCTTGTATCAAAACTCGTTTGTTGTTCATAAACTTGGCAAATTTGATTTTACCCATTTCTTTCTCAATTAATTTTGTCAGTTGAATCGGGTGGTAATGCCCACCATCCCGGTTGAATTATATTATAACTTTCCACTCCTGCTCTAGTTCTGTATTCGAAATTGCTTGTTTTCCATTTTGACTGCCTTTTGGTTTTTTGTTTAAGCCTGCTCCACTCGACCAATCCGACCAACTTTGTGTTCTTGGTCTGCTAACTTTTTCCCTCAAAGCCCTTTTCTTCCTCACAGCTTTGGTTTCCTCCCATTCCATATCAGGTCTTTGGGTCCCATCTGAGCTGGTTGACATGATGATACAGTCAATGTACAGTTTATGCTAACCAGTCCAATGCTACCGTTTCTGTATGTTTCGATGATTTCCGACTCTCTCTGAACTTTCTGCAGCGTGTCTCCAACTTCACTTTCTTCTTCCGGCTTCCTCCGTCCGTTTCCGCTCCTCATCAGCGTCCCGGTACCCACTCCTCCACAACCCTACCTAATACTGTTGGTAGACCTTATTGGCGAATCGCTTCCCCTTGGAGCATATATCGCCACCTACTGTTGATTTATTAAATGTTCATATTAAATCCTTGTCCTCAGGCCAGTGTTTTTGAGGAACTTGAAGATCAGCTTGTTTGCTTAATTTCTTGATTTACTTTCGTATATTGACTTGAAATCCATGTTGTTTGACATCAACAAAAAATAAGACAAACAACTACAGATAGCACCACACGAGATGGTTACTTGTTATTATTTAGGGCTGTATGGATCAGGTGTTTGCCAAAGCGAGCCCTTTTACTAGAATAATAATATGTTATGTATTATATCAACCATATTGGTACAATGAGCGACATCTCGTGGCGGATTTTGGAACATTGATTTGATTTTTCTCATGGCAGTTAGACTCTAGAGACAAACCAGGGGACTTTATTTTTATATTTAATCTGTGTCTGTCCATTTGGTGTAGTATTTGATCCAATATTACATTTGGTTTATAGATTAGTCACTTTCTTATGAAATGCCAGGTGTTAGGCCTTGATTTGAACATTCAATCCTGAAAATAAAAAATCAACCAGATTAATGTTTATTTAATCCTGACTTGACTAGAGTAGATAGTAGGTAAGTAAATCTGTATAGGAAGACGAGTTAAGGGATAGAGGAGAAAAGGTTATGGTATAACTACAGAGCCTGTCCATTTATAAATTGAGGAAATCAATGTTAGTCTGTTAAACAAAGTTCGGCCATCTAATAATGTACTATCTAATATTAAAGATCAGAGGAAAAGAACAGAACGACAGAGGTAAATCCAGAATAACAAATAAAGAAGCAAAGAGATTGTAGAGCAGTGAGAAGGAAAAAAGCTTGGTGTGTCAATTCATTACATTGCCAGTATTTTTCGTTGTTGTGAAAAAAAGATCGCCCCCTCAGATTTTTTAACAGCCCCCTCAGTCATTTCAT
Source organism: Notothenia rossii (assembly GCF_949606895.1). Classification (NCBI taxonomy): domain Eukaryota; kingdom Metazoa; phylum Chordata; class Actinopteri; order Perciformes; family Nototheniidae; genus Notothenia; species Notothenia rossii. The sequence goes on along the minus strand of NC_136907.1, from coordinate 43,125,568 downwards.
CCTGGAGCCGGGCCTGTACTGCAGCCTTTACGTATCGAGGAACAACGGGAACAACACGGAGAGGAAGACAGCTGACGATCTTCAGTCATAATTCAATGGGGTATGTAATTTATTTCAGAAAATACTTTTTGTTATATTCCATGGAATGCTCTTAACATCCCGATAGCAATGAATATATTAAATGCTTTGACAATAAATACACACAAAAATTAATCTTTGGAAGCCGTAGCGCTGTAAAAAGCAAGACCAATCATCTGAGCCGGCCCGGCTAAAATAACTGGATGGCCTACCTGCCTGTCGGCCTGTCAGCCTTCCATCTGTGCACAAATTTATCTCGTGCGCTCATTGGTCATGTGTGCATTAGTGTGTGTTGGAGGAGGGGCTCTGTGAGGAAGTCTGAAGGAAGAGGCATATTTTTTCCGGTTGTGTATTTTCAAATTCTAGCGCACTCGATCTGGTTTCTCCATTCTTACCTACCCTACGTTTAACTATTTTTAGGGTGCAGCTATATGTTTTATTTAATTCAAAGTGGGCCCGTTTTAATAATGTTTATTTTTCCTTCGAATGTGCAGAGGACTCCCCAAGTGCTGTGTTTAATTTATTTTAAAGTAGGCCTGTGTATTATTTTTAATTCTCCTTATAGGAGTTCTTTGTTTCTTATTAGAGGTTAACAGTTTTATATAAGGTAATAAATAGCCTAATAAATGCAAAAAAACTGTAGTTTTTGTCTGATATAACAATAAATACAACTTTATTAGCTATCAAGCTATGAAATATGTTTTGCGGCTCCAGACAAAAAAATGTTTTGGAAAAAGCAGCAAAATGGCTCTTTTGGTCAAAAAGGTTGCAGACCCCTGGTTTAGTCATTGTTGGTGATTTTAACATCCATGTTGACAACACCCAGGACAGAGGGGCTAAAGAACTGTTTTGTGTTCTTGATAGCTATGGACTGACTCAGCATGTGACGGAGCCCACGCACAATAAGGGGCACACTCTGGACTTAATTATCTCAAAGGGTCTGAATATCTCTAATGTTGTGGTGACTGATGTTGCACTCTCTGACCATTCCTGTGTTTTCTTTGAGAGCTCTATTTCTGTTCACAAAAATGTTCAAAAAGAGGTAACCACAAAGCGATATTTAACTAAAAATACTAGGGAAATGTTTACTCAGAATTTTTCTTCCACACTCGCCCCTGCTAACATCTCAGTAAATGAGCTAGTAGATCATTTTAATCCAAAAAGAAAAAGAAAAAAGAGTGTCGAAAAGCTCAACGCAGGTGGCGAAAAACAAATCTCCAGGTTCACTTTGAAATCTATAAAGAGAGACTTGGCCTTTATAATTTGGAATTGAAAAACGCACAACAGTCTTTCTTCTCTGACATCATTACCTAAAACAAAAACAACGCACGTGCCTTGTTCGCTACCGTCGACAGACTAACTAACCCCCCAGTGTCAGTAGCCTCTGAATTTCTATCCACCAGGGCGTGCAATGATTTTGCCTCCTTCTTCACTGACAAAATTCAGAAAATCCGACAAGCAGTCAGTGCCTCTGTATCAGGTACAGCACATGTGTTGTCCCTATGTCCACCTAATATCAATTCAGACATCATGACACAGTTCCATCAGATTAATGATAAAAACCTAGAGGACATTATTCAACTTCTGAAATCCTCCTCCTGCTGCCTTGATATTATTCCAACAGGATTTTTTCAAAGATGTTTTTCCTTGCATGGCCTCAGATCTACGTCATATAGTAAACAAATCTCTTCACTCAGGTATTTTTCCACAGGCCCTGAAAACTGCAGTCATTAAACCGCTCTTAAAAAATAATAATCTAGACGCTTCTGTAATGAAAAATTACAGGCCCATATCAAACCTGCCATTTCTAGGTAAAATCATTGAAAAAGTAGTTTTTCAACAGTTGAGTAACTTCTTGCATTTAAATAACTGTTTCGATGTGTTCAAGTCAGGCTTTCGTCCAAACCACAGCACTGAGACTGCTCTTGTAAAGGTCTTCAATGACATCCACTTAAACACAGACAGTGGCAGAACTTCAGTGTTAGTATTATTAGATCTCAGTGCTGCGTTTGACACTGTTGACCACAGCATATTACTAGACCGACTGGAAAACTAGGTGGGACTTTCGGAAACAGTTCTAAATTGGTTTGAATCCTACTTAAAGGACAGAAACAACTTTGTTTCTATATATAACTACACATCTGAGTTGACAAATATGACATGTGGGGTTCCTCAAGGCTCCATCTTGGGGCCTCTTCTCTTTAACATCTACATGTTACAACTGGCTCAGATAATGAAGAACAACAAAATAAGTTACCATAGCTATGCAGATGACACACAAATGTACGTAAAAATTTCACCAGGAGACTATGCTCCAATTCAAACACTGAGTAAGTGCATTGAACAAATCAATGACTGGATGTGTCAAAACTTTCTCCAATTAAACAAAGACAAAACTGAGGTAATGGTTTTTAGAGCCAAGGCAGAACGTATAAAAGTTAGCGCTGAGCTTCAGTCTGCAATGTTCAAAACAACAGATAAAGCCAGAAATCTAGGTGTAGTCATGGACTCTGACCTGAGTTTCAACAGTCACATTAAAACAGTTACTAAATCAGCTTACTATCACCTAAAGAACATATCTAGGATAAAAAGACTAATGTCACAGCAGGATTTGGAAAAACTTGTCCATGCTTTTATCTTCAGTAGACTGGACTACTGCAATGGTGTCTTCACAGGTCTCACTAAAAAATCTATTAGAAAGCTGCAGCTGATTCAGAACGCTGCTGCTCGAGTCCTCACTAACACTAAGAAAGTGGATCACATCACTCCTGCTCTGAAGTCTTTACACTGGCTTCCTGTCCGTCAAAGAATAGATTTCAAAATACTGCTGCTGGTTTATAAAGCACTGAATGGTTTAGGCCCAAAATACATTTCTGACCTCCTGCTAAATTATGAAGCATCCAGATCTCTCAGGTCTTCAGGGACGGGTCAGCTTTCTGTCCCCAGAATCAGAATTAAACATGGTAAAGCAGCGTTCAGTTATTATGCTCCAAATATCTAGAACAAACTCCCAGAAACCTGCAGGTCCACTGCAACTCTTACTACTTTTAAATCCAGGCTGAAGACTTTTCTTTTTGTCGCTGCTTTTAATTGAACTATTTATATATTAGACTGCACTGTAACTTTTATCCATGTATTTTGTCTTTTAATGTTTATTTTATTAACTTTTCTTTTTAACCTCTTAAGCCCTAGGGTTCCCCCAGTGGACCCCCCCCCCCCCACCGTTTTTTTACGAGACTATGTCTCAGGGCTTCTTAACATTTATGAAACTATTAATGTTCCATACCCTTTTAACGATAAGAAACTCAGCTAACTAACAATATGAACCATTTTTAGCTAAAAGAAATACAAGAGTAATACCAAGACTCCAAAGATTCCACACATGTAATGTCATCACTGTAGGACCCCGAATTGCGGAGCTATCAGCCAGAAAAGAGAAAGTAAACAACATCCGGTTTCAAAAATATTACAATAATTACGTCTTACCATTTTTGATTTGTGATCAAAAGTTGTGTTCACCGGAATAAAAACCCCGCTCAAGGTTAATCCAATGTCTTTGTGTCACGTAGAATTTTGTACTGATAATCCACCATCATATTTATGGCAATATACTGGGTATAAAGTTTTGCCGTCCAGGCTTGTACTTTCAGATGTGCTTTGTTTGCTTCTCTATTATATGGTTCTATGGTAATGTTTACGTGGATTTGGGAACTGCTCCTCGATTCTATTGGATATTTTGGTTAAGAAAAAGGTGTAAATCACCCAAATCGACCAATGGGTTCCAGAGATATGGTCCTGCGTAAAGTATGAAGAATGCCAGCCAGCGTAAGAACATTATGCAGCCGACTTCATTTATTGTTTACTACCCTAAGGAAGCAGGAATTGCAGGACCCAGAGTGCACGGAGCACAGAGCGGACAGCAGATAACGGAATTGCAGTTTTATTGCTTATAGATTATCAGAACATTTCAAAGGGGACACAGCCACATTGAATATTAACCTATGGATTAACTACATCATCGTTTTTATTGTTTTAATGCCATTGAAGACCAGTTTAAACCAGACAAAGACAAAGTTAAGCCACGTTAGCATTGTGTAGCTACCTAGCGCCACTTCTTTTGATTTACGTTTTTGTTGATAACGTTGCAAGTGTGTATCTTTCAGTGTTGAGGTGGGCACCGTTGGATGTGCAGCTGGGATATATAATAAGGGAGCTAGGAGTGATTTCCGGTGAAGTAATAGGTTAGCATTTTTCGCTCGGGGCTAATCCAGAGGCTCACTGTTAGCATTGTGGGGCCTAAGAGGATAACAGAGTATGTTTTTTAAATTTTTTAATTTTTAATTTTTTCACAACAGTTGTATTTGGATGGAATGAATACCTATAGTGATAATTCAAAGTAATACAATTATTTTTACAGTGAAAAAGGTCAAATGGAACCGATGGTTCCCAAATTATCCAGAGGTGAGTCCGCCTGGACTATATTTTTCTAAACCTCTCTAAAAAGGTCAAATTTCACTTGTTTTGCATCAATCTTGATACAGGGTACTTATTATATGTTATAGTTTGGATTCCTAAAGCTATTAGTCTACTAACCCATCATTCAAGGGTGGTTTTCACTATAAGTAATGGGGGTTTTTTAGGCGGACATTATAATTTACATGTTTTTACTATGTTCCATCTGAATTTACTTTAAAATAAAAACATCTAGATTTATTCTGACACTTCTACATCCACTATCTCACACACAGACACACACTCTCTCTCAAACACAGACACACACACTCTCTCTCTCAGACACAGACACACACACACTCTCTCTCTCTCACACAGACACACACAATGATGATGAATGATCAAGAGAAGAGAGAGAGGGCGATCAAGAGAAGAGAGAAAGAAGAGAGAGAGGTTGATCAAGAGAAGAGAGAGAGGCCAAGCAAGAGAAGAGAGAGAAGATAGAGGGCGATCAAGAGAAGAGAGAGGGCGATCAAGACAAGAGAGAGGGTGTTCAAGAGAAGAGAGAGAGGCCGAGCAAGAGAAGAGAAAGAGAAGAGAGAGTGGGCGATCAAGAGAAGAGAGAGAAGCCGAGCAAGAGAAGAGAGAGAGAAGAGAGAGAGGGCGATCAAGAGAAGAGAGAGGGCATTCAAGAGAAGAGAGAGAGGCCGAGCAAGAGAAGAGAGAGAGAAGGCGATCAAGAGAGGCCGAGCAAGAGAAGAGAGAGAGAAGAGAGAGAGGGCGATCAAGAGAAGAGAGAGGCTGAGCAAGAGAAGAGAGAAAGAAGAGAGAGAGGGCGATCAAGAGAAGAGAGATGGCAATCAAGAGAAGAGAGAGAGTAACACACACAAACTCTCTTTCACACACAGACAGACAGACACACACACACACACACACACCCTCTCTCTCACACACACACACACACACACACACACACACACTGTGGCTGTGAGGGAGTGTGGTCGTCTTTCAACCAGAAGGTTGTGGGTTCGATCCCAGCCCATGCAGTCAACATGTCGATGTATCCTTGGGCAAGATACTTAACCCTGAGTTGCTCCCGATGGCATGGCCAACGGTGTGTGAATGTGTGTGAATGTTAGGTCCTAGAGTAAGGTACACTGCTCTGTATGAATGGGTGTGAATGGGTGAATGACATGTAGTATGTAAAGCGCTTTGAGGGGTCTTAAAAGACTGGATAAAGCGCTATATAAGTACAGTCCATTTACCATTTACCATTTACACACACACACACACACACTCTCTCTCTCTCTCTCTCACAGACACACACACACACTCTCTCTCTCTCTCACAGACACACACACACTCTCTCTCTCTCTCTCTCACAGACAAACAAACTCTCTCTCTCTCAGACACAGACACACACACTCTCTCCCTCTCACACAGACACACACCGATGATGATGAATGATCAAGAGACGAGAGAGAGGGCGATCAAGAGAAGAGAGAGAGGGCGAGGAAGAGAAGAGAGAGAGAAAAGAGAGAGGGCAAGCAAGAGGAGAAGAGAGAGAGGGCGATCAAGAGAAGAGAGAGAGGGCGAGCAAGAGGAGAGAGAGAGAAGAGAGAGAGTAATGTAACCTAATGTAATGTATAACTCCTATGAAAATGTTCAAAAAGGGCTCAAACTTCACATGTGTGCTAACAGTCCAGCTGTGAAGACATCTAGGGGACAGTTTTGAGATTTCTTCAAATGCCGTTGCCATGGCAACAAAATGCTCACCATGAAACACGGTTTTCTCATAACTTCAGTGAAAATCCTCGAAATGGCCCAAAACTTCACAGGTTTGATAACGATGCAGCCATCAACACATCTAAGCATATTATGGGGTGTCATCAAATGCCGTTGCCATGGCGACAGATGATTCACCATCAAGTTAGTTCAAAGGTTTGCAGTTAAAATATTCTGCTGCTTTCCCAAGCCTTTTTACTTTCTTTTCTCATCTTAATACAAATTCATTCACTGCTACTTACAGCTGATATTTAACTCCTTCAGCCTATTTTCAGCTGCAGAAACCATTCAACTATTACATTATTCAGCTATTTCAGGACATCAAGGCACGCACACACACACACAAACAGGCCAAAGGCCTTTGCCCACCTAACCATTGTTTTTATGGGTGAACCTCCCATTGATTTATATCAGACATCTAATTTAGTTTTTCTACACCTCACACTCTCCAAAACCACACACCCCTTCAAAAGAAAAGCCCTATAGATGTAATGCTACTTGAACTTATACTACTACGTACATCTGATATTTAACTCCTTCAGCCTACTTTCAGCTGCACAAACTATTCAACTATTAACTTATTCAGCTATTTCAGGACAATGAGGCTATACTTGTTGTTTATACCTTTTTAAAACCTTTTCTTTTAAATATTAAGCTTTTTCTGCATTTTTGTAGCTAAAAGCAGCTACCATTCAGCTAATAACATATTCAGCTTTTTCTGCATTTTGTAGATAAAAGCAGCTACCATTCAGCTCATAACATATTCAGCTTTTTCTGCATTTTCAGCTAAATTCAGCCATAAATGTTCACAGTTTACAGCATTCGCACGCATTTTCCGCAGGAAATGCATTTTCTAGTTAATAGATAGTTTAGCTTCTCACCATCATTTGCTGTGGCCCACTGATGTTAACGATCGTAACTGAAAGGCTGCCTGCCAAACGTAAACATTCAGCCACGTGACTCCAAACTCTCGCGAGAGTTTTACACAAGACGGATCCTTTCTAGCCATAACCAACTCACAGACTACATCGGGCGCTGAAATTGCCGCCCTTTGAACATCAGATCTGAAGACGCTGATTGGCTGAAATTATGTTTTGGCAGCATAGTTTACAGATAGCAACAGTCAGCAATGTGTTGGATGCTGCTGGGGTTGAGTGAGGGCTCCATTCTTAACGCCCAGACGAGAGAGGGTAATGATACACGCTGCGGCCAGGCAGGAAACATGTGACTTATCAGTAACTTTAGACATCGTAAAACAATTTGAAACAACATTTTATTTTAGATCATACATTTTACTGATACCAACTATATAATATTTACCTTGTTCATTAAAAATAAAAAATACATTTAAAAAATAAAAAAATATATATATATGTTTTTATGACAATCAAACATGTGGGAAGAGGGTGGACTTCCACGATCGTCGTCCTGATCAGCCTGGGCCGTCAGGAGTCGTCCCTAGAGGTGGGGGGGGGTTCTCGTCAAATGTGTGAGTTTGTTTATGTGTTTTGTCTGTCATTTCCTGTTTTATTTTGTACTTACCTCTTGTCTTTCATGTCAGGCCCTGTTTCTTCCTCCCCTTGTGTGTTTTTCCCGCCATCATCAGTGTCTGCCCGCCCCTGATTGTTTCCACCTGTTCCCACTCACCTCTTGTTTAAATAGTCCTGTCTCTCCCCTGTCCTGTGTCAGTTCGTCTTGTTTGTTTCCCCGAATGGTCGTGCCAAGCCTCAGCTCTGAAAAGATCGCTTTTCACTCATGTCAGGTTTTGTTATTTTGTTTATTTTTGTTGGCTTAAGTTTTTATTAAGTCCTCTTTTTGTTGCGCTAGTTTTTTCCTCCTTGAGAGCGCATTTTGTTATTTCCACCACATACTTTGTTAAGAGGAATTACCTGCACTGTGAAAATAAATATACCTTTTTTTTATAATAAAGACTTTGTCTCTGGGTCGTGCATTTGGGTTCATCAGTTTGTGTCGAGGTACTGACAATTCCATCTCTTAACTCATGGATGTATATAGTATCTATGGTCTAATCAAAATAAATAAATAAACAAAAAACATTAAATAAATAAAACAAAACAATAATCTATGATCTTTCCTTTAGTGATGGCAAGATGAAGCCTTATGAAGCTTTGAAGCTTTCCAGCCAATTGGTTCGCAAAAGGGTTCATCTCATGAGGATTCATCATGGGCTTCATTTGAACACAGTTGGTCAAAGTGTGTAAAACAGGCAGATTGGACATCTCAACAGTGTGCTCTATCCAGGGCCGGCCCTAGACTTTTGGGAGCCCTAAGCGAGCTTTGGCTTAGGGGCCCCCCTCCCTCTAGCGCGTTCTCACTACAACACGGAACCAACTTTTGTCTTATGATGTTAGCATGAGCACACATATTGTATAAATAAGCATGTAAACACTGTGGACCTAACATCCTCTAGGGGGGTCCTCATCTCCGCTAGGTGGGTCCGGGGGCATGCTCCCCCGGGAAGATTTTTTTTAAAATAATGAAGTTAAAAGCATCAATCTGGTGCACTTTGAGAGCAAAATTAAGAGATCTATAGATACAGCTCTCAACACCCAAATGAAACAGAACTGTAAACAGATTTTATTTTTCTTATATTTTACAAATCACTCCCCTGTTAAACTGTATTCTTGTTTTGTCATATAGTATTTCACAACTGTTTTTCATGTATTCTCTCTGGCTGTCCATCTCATAATGCTCAAATAGAAACTAGCTGTCAATAGGAATATCATTCAGAAGAATTATAATTTCATGTAAAAATCTATCACAAAAAGAGGTTGCACATTTAAATTCAGGTGTTGTTATGGCAACGTCAGTGGCCAAACAGCCACATTTACTGCTGCAAATACGTTCAAACATGCTGTCGACACGTAAAGCAGTGGCATGCCACTATTTCAGCGGACCTTTTCTCAGAAATACTGTCACATAACATAATTTCATTGCTAGGTTGATGCTTAGCTAAGCTAACTATGAAACACTTTAACTGACAGAACTCAGTATCAACTGTGTGCTGTAAGGTAGCTTCTAGCTTCATGTCGAACAGTAAGTCAACATTTTCCAGAGAGCTTTCTTTGAAATCACCAGGTAACGCTAAAAAACAAGTGTTTATTTAATATATCTGGCTAGCTATAGCTACTTGCTAACAGTTTAGCTTACCCCCGCGATTCAAAGTAACTTCAACGTAGCTTTAATTTATGCTTTGCTTACATGTTCACATATGTTGGAAGTTTACTGACATTTACATACCATTTACCTGGCTCAAGTGGTGGCTCTGGGGTTGTTGTGTGAGCCACCACTTGAGAATTGTCGTCTTTTTTAAGAAAATATGTTCTTATGTCCATCTTCAAAAACTCTGAGTCCGACTGACAGTTTAAACATTAGCTCACAGGATAGGTATCTGTTAGTCAATAAGACAGATGTTTATTTCCATTCAACTCTCTGGTTGGTCTAGTGCAGTGACCACCAACTGGCGGCCCGCGGGCCACATCCGGCCCGCCAGACATTCTCATCTGGCCCGCGCGACGGGGGTGACTGTGGCGTTGGCGGAGTGGTTACTGCGTTACATAGACTGTATATATAAATGGACGTAGGGTCCGTGACGTCACCCATAGGATTCTGCAGAGTTGCCGAGAAGCCCTTAGTAGGCGGAGTCGGCCACTAACGGCTCGACACTGACTTCAGAGTTCAACTCCAGCCTACTCCAAATAAGGGCAAAGAGGCGGAGCCGAGGCGGGACCTGCTGCCACCGAGCTGAAAGTTCCAGAGCTAGCTGAAGCTACCAAGCTAAGCTAACATGCTCCCTATCTGCACACTGCCGTGGCATTTTACATTTCTAAGGTAAGCGGAAATGAAATTATTCAGCAAAACTATAAATAATAATCTAAGTTATTGAGTTTTTAGCATAATACTTCAGAATCTTAAAATCCCGTCACGTTTGTATGCAATTGTGCTAAATTCAACACTGGAATCAAGCAAATATTAATATGTTTGCATGACATTAGTTATTTATATTTTGATATCACTTAATTATACATTTAATACATTTAAGTCAAGCTAAGGTACATGTGATGGTAGCTAGTTAGTGCTCTTACCTGTGAGGCCTCCTCCAAACAGCATAATAACCAGACTGTATAATTACAACTAAGTACCAGTTCTAGATCCTTGACTTAAGACAAACAATTCAAAAGACAACATGTATTTAAAGACCAATCTTTATTTGAATGTGCCTCTTAACCTGATATATTAGTTATACAGTAATAGTATTGACAATCTAAAAAAACTGAGCAACTCAACAGTCAACTTTATGTTTCTTATTGTCTAAAGCAGTGGTTCTCAACCTTTTTCCACCAAGTACCACCTGAGAAAATAGTTAGCTCTCCAAGTACCACCATATGACCAATGTTAAAATACAGTCTATGCACAGTTCATGCAGGACTCGGAGGCAAATGTATTCATAATACCGTTATTTATTGTGCTCTCTCTCTCTCTCTCTCTC
>NC_136907.1:43090612-43114543 GCF_949606895.1 Notothenia rossii | reverse complement strand
CAAAGGCTTAGTCTGTCACTTTATTTGACTAAATGTGTTTACTTATACATTTATTAGTTTTACACCTTCTGTCCATATGTGCGTTTTATTTAAAACATTTGATTAACTTTTGGTTCACATTTCAATAAATTGTATTTGTATTTGCACTCCTTTCGTCCATTATTCTTATTGAAAATGTTAGATTACACATTCACATCTGACTGAAGATTGGCCCATTTATTTGTGATGTTGCAAACTCTGCGGGACAAGGCAAAGGTGATGTGAAGCTCATAAAGCGAGGCAAATAGAATTAATCAGCTGATGGAGTGTAGATGTGGAAATAGGTGCATTTGATCAGCTGACTGTTTTTACAATAAAAGTAGTTTCTTAGTGTACTGGTCTTAAAATCTCATAACATCAGCTTTTAATGTTCCTCTTGGATGTTCTTCTTGACCCTCAGAGAAGGAGAAAATGTAGTGTCTTTCAGGCATGTCCTTTCCTAACAAAAATGACAGGAAACATGAAACATATTATTGTAGAACAAGTGTGTTATTTATGAAAGTGGTGTGTTTGTGTGTTTAGGGGCTGTAGATATCATTATTTTGTAATTGTAATGTTTTTATTTCAACAGTGAGCTACAAAGACAATCAGATTATGAATGAACAGTATGAAGTTCATCAACATTGAAATATGTGTTATCAAAATAATATTTAACTGTTATCAAAATGTAGTGCAACTGTAGAAGCTTGCTCTGTTGTCTCACTGAAAGAATAACTTTTACCACTTTTTTTACAGACAATATTGAGAGATAAATAGTAGCAGTTCTCACTATGTGTTAAATATCTTTGCCTTCAATACATTAAATTACAAAGCTGACAAAATCATAGTGCTTGTTAACATCTAAATGTAACTTTTTGCATGGAAAAAACCCTCAACTTCACTGATGTGTAGGTGATCTAGTATTACTTAATGGAATGTATATCAGTGTATTAAAGTCAATACTTCATTTATTTAAACCAATATCTTTCTTGATTCTTAGTACAGTATGAAAAAAAGAGTCTTTGTACCTGAGCAGAAGTTCACTGCTGTGAGGAGTCCAGTTCTGTCTCTCACTTTCTGGTCCAGCATGTCTGCATCACCTGGACACCTTACACAAACAGATATATATGTAAAATACCATGTGTACAAACAATATAACTGATTCTCTTCTGTTGAACATGTTGGATTGTGTATTTTCCGAGTCAGGGTCCTTTTTTATTTTACTGCAACTTTGGAAGTTGTGTTACCAATGCTTGCTGTTTATTTGATACCAATTTGGTAATGCAATTCATAAAAACAACAAGGTTTGGGTTCGTTCTTCAGATGACTGTGACGTTAACGTGTAAGCTCAATAATGAACTCCAGCTCAAACAACCATATTGTAATATCTAAGTAATCATCTTGAAATATGAAATTAATAATTGTAATATACACACATCTTGTTGTGAGGTTGATTTCACATACACTACTTCGACATTACCTTGTCTACATACTTGAGCATAGCCAATTTAAATTAACCTTAGTGATGCATACAGTTCCTACCTACCTACATAATAAAATATCTCTCTAAGTTACAAGGATGACCTTACTTTATCAACCTCAAACAGATGCCGTTTGTTGTACAGTATTATCCCACTTAACGCTTAACACTTCTCTATTTCGTTTTAACCTTTATATATACAGTCTATGGTTTTAACTTGGAGGCTACGATTAGCATCGTTAGCACCGATGTACCTACCACTCGCTTAGCCTTAACATTCATTACGTTGATTAAAATCATTAACACATAAGTAAAGCACTTGCATTTCACTTACCGCAAAACCGCATTCAGGCACCGTCTGTTTTAACAGCAGAGCGAGTCACAATAGTCCAATATATAAGCATGAAGAACAAACAAACACGGCCGGCTTCAAGTTGTGTTTCCTGGATGAACTGACCAGGCAGAGTCCCTGTAGCTAGCTTCACGGAGCAGCTAGCAGAGAGACAAGAAGCTAGCAGCAGCAGTCATTTCACAGAGCCGTCACTCAATGTGACCACGCCCTAATTTATGCAAAAACTTTAAGACCTAATATAAATAAAAGGGTCGTGTTAGAAAAAAATTTACTCACAGATTCATAATCATGAAGGTGGAATCTAACTATATCGTTAATAACATGTATGGAGCCAGGGATAGAAACAGGTTTTTTTCTGCTGTAAAATTGGGCATTTTAACATGGGGGTCTATGGAAATTGCTCCTTTCTGCAGCCATCGCCTATCGGCCAATATATGAACTGCAGTATGTAGCACTTCCGTATTGGCGTCCCGGCTCTTCCTCAGAGTTTGCCGCTTGGTTGTAACGGAATATTTGTAACGACGTTACGTAATCAGAATACAAAAATCAAGTACAGATGTAGCGATTCATTTCAGACAGTTTGAAACGCGAGGGCCGTGATTGGTACGTGATCTGCCCTCGCTCAAGGGAAAACCTCCAGCTTGACTTGAGACCGCCCCCATGATAGATAAATGTAATTATAATGAAGCCAGCTGCAATGGATCATTGATCCACCAGGGGGTGCAGTGGGGTTCCACACTGGAGCTCATGTGAAATAAAGTCAGATACAGTATGCTGGATGTACAGCGGAACTTTGTTAAGATCCATATGTCACGGATATCATACTACTGTGCTAAATAAGAGACATGTAATCATTTACAAAACATCACCATGTTGTTATTTAACAAAATAAATGTGTTATTCGAAAAAAACGAACGGGAGGAAATGCTGCCTGGCTCTCGATTTTTAATCCTAATTTAATCATCTTCACCACGATCATTTATGTTTATGTTCGCCGAATTGACATGAAATCACTGACACATATGAATATACTGTATTCAACTTCATTAAAACGTTATTAACGTGCCTAAACTCAGTAATTCACCAAAAATATGTATATTTTAATGGAGCTTCGTCGGTCGATCAGGATCCCAAAGCGTAGCGGAGGGATCCTCATCTGGATGAAGGGTGTTATTTTCCCCATAAGGAACAAGTCGCTGCAAATTATCCCGCTTATTACACGGCCACATTCTCAACAAAGTAATGACATGACTCCCAATATTAATTGAAATGCTTTTATGGATTTAGAAAATGTTTTTATTGATTTAAAAAATAGTTGTATGTATTGATTTAAATTGACATGCATCCGCTAAGAAAAATAGTCCGTTGTTACCGTTTTTTAAACAGTCTGAATGGAACGGCAGCTCTCAGCTGTGTATTTACACAACTAATGGCCCATCAACCACAGCTCTCTCCCCCCCTCCCCCCCTGATCTTTCTTCTCCAGCAGCTAAATTAACTGTAGGTTACTCTGAGTGACCATAGACTGTATGTGACAAGCTTACAGTTAGTGACGTAACAACACCATAAAAGCTGGTGGGTTGAAAGCAATACGGGAGGTAAAAATAACTAGAATAATTTTGATTTATTTATTGTGGCTTTTATGTTTTTAGGTATAAAATGTTATGTAATTCAGGCTTATAGTTCACCCTTCTCTAAAAGCCTTCAACAATGACAATATTCATTGTAATTTAATAAATCCTTCCAACACACATTGTAAAAAATAGCCTACTGTAAGTTAAGAAATCATTCCAATATGTAGATCTTCTGATGTAACAACAATAACATTATAAATAGTAACATAGCTGAACATGGTATTGCACATTTAGCTTTGAGTGTTACTGACCTGAGATGTTTTTATTACATGAATTAAGGTGACTGAGGCTTTTTAACATACAGGGATGCAAACTCATCAGGTATGAAAAAGGTGACAAGGATCCGAGCCCCCGGCTCCCCCACCCCACAGAATATCGGCTTTAAAATTAGGAATAACAGAGGATATTAGCAGAACAACTAAAGCAGCAGTGTTAATAATAACAGAAACGCCAAAGAGTCACATCTAATAGAAATATATAAAAGCATTTATTTTAAATTGTGTAGCAGTCAGTTTATCATTTTGGCAGCACTGTTGAGCATTTTGAAAATGTATTTTCATGCCTCTGTGCAAGGCTTAAGTCTTTTTATCTTTATAGCCACATGGTGTAAAGTAACTAAGTTCATAAACTCAACAAGTACTATACTTGGGCACAATTTTGAGATACTTGTACTTTATTTAAGTATTTCAATGTTTTGCTACTTTGTTCTTCTACTCCACTACAGTTCAGAGGTACATGGTGTACTTCTACTCCAGTACATGTATGTAATACCTTTAGTTACTTTACAGATGTGGATGAATGATGTGAAATATAATCAAGTGTTAATTCCGACTTTAGTTCCACCTGGAGTAAATCCACAAGCTACCCTGCAGTATACAAAGTCATTCAAACTAGCTGCACCTTTACCAGCTTTGAGAACACTTTCATGATCAATCATTATAAAACATATCATATCTATTATTCTGAAATGGACCAATCTGCACAATGACTACTTTTACTGTCGCTACTTTCACTATATTTTGATGATAATACTTTTCTACTTTTACTTGAGGAACATTTTGAATGCAGGACTTTTACTCTAACAGATTATTCCTACACTCTGGGACTATTACTTTTACTCAAGTACAAGATCTGAGTACTTCTACTTTTACTCAAGTACAAGACCTGAGTACTTCTACTTTTACTCTAGTACAAGATCTGTGTGCTTCTACTTTTACTCAAGTACAAGATCTGAGTACTTCTACTTTTAATCAAGTACAAGACCTGAGTACTTCTACTTTTACTCAAGTACAAGATCTGAGTACTTCTACTTTTACTCAAGTACAATATATATATACTTATACCACCTCTGTTTATGGCCTATGAAAAAAAACTATTAGAAATAGAAGGCTAAAGCTAACGTTAGCAGATAGTGACAATGTATGCTAGCTAGCTAGCTCAACGATTCCTTAAATAATATTGCCACAGAAAGAATTTTCAGTTCACATCACGCTCTGCCGCTCCGATAGGGAGCTCTGCTCTGAACACCTGAACGGCCCGTTCTAACAGCTGTTCACCAGCGGTCCAGTCTGTGCCACAGTGACTCCGGACGCACAGTTAATATTAACGAACGCAGCCGTAGGTAATGTAGCTGCTGAAGCTAGACCATCATCTCGGAGCAGCAGAGCCTTATTATACATCCATGAGCAGAGCCGACAGGCAGGAAGACTCGAGCACACAGCTCGTACTTCATTATAATATATAAAAAAAGAACACCATGCGTGTCATGATGGCACATAACAGCTCACGGCCGCAGATTACTCCGGGTCCCAGACCCCCCCATACCCCAAAAATATTTGTATTGCAGATCTACATGAATCACACAAACGACCTATTTTGGATTCAAAACGGCGAATTTCGCCGAAAGGTGACAAGTTTGCATCACTGAACATAGACAGAGCACAACTGAAACATAACATCTGAAACGATGTAACAACATAATACACTTTTTGGGGATGCTTGGGATGTGAGGAGTGAGGGACACGGCTTAGAACAGGCGTGTCGCCTGGCAGGACAGGAGAGTGTGTGCACCAGTCTGCCTTGATCTATGAATTCATGTCCGTGACACTCACTGCTGCCCACAGCTGTTTTATAGAAGGAAATTCCTTCACTTCATGAAAGTGTTTTAACCACACACACACCTCTACACACACATGACGGGTGTTATTTTCCTCATAAGGAACAATTCGCTGCAAATTATCCCGCTTATTACACGGCCACATTCTCAACAAAGTAACGACATGACTCCCAATATTAATTTAAATGCTTTTATGGATTTAGAAAATGTTTTTATTGATTTAAAAAATAGTTATATGTATTGATTTAAAAGATTGTTGTATGTATTGATTTAAATTGACATGCATCCGCTAAGAAAAATAGTCCGTTGTTACCGTTTTTTAAACAGTCTGAATGAAACGGCAGCTCTCAGCTGTGTATTTACACAACTAATGGCCCATCAACCACAGCTCTCTCCCCCCCTCCCCCCTTGATCTTCCTTCTCCAGCAGCTAAATTAACGGTAGGTTACTCTGAGTGACAAGCTTACAGTTAGACACAACACTGGCATTGCAAGTGACCCTCAGTTAGTTGACTTTTATGTTCAACTGCTAAATTCGTTACTGATAAAAAAGGGCTTCTACTGTACCTAATTACCTTAACACTAGAACTGCCAGAGGTTTTTGTATAGGCCTACCTAAACCTGTCAAATCCCGCTATTAGAATGCAATTTTTAACAACATAGGGTGCTACATAACACACTTTCAGGAAAAGTCACAGACTGGGAGACTTTAATATTTTATTGAAAAAAAGTGACATTGCCCACACACAACACACATCACACAAATTGACCCGATTGGCGGCTCTAGTGTTAAATAAACTCACAAATTAATGAAACCAGTTCAATACGCATTATTCTTATTCTTATCATTCTTTATGAGCGCAGAAATAGTCTTAAAATCAGATCTGTTTTTTAAATGAAATCTGACGGCAGGCAGTTAGCTCTGATCACCTATGATAAATGCGCAGCACCTAATCGCTGGCCATTCAGCCACAGACACTAGGCTTGTTTGAGACCCGTTGCGGCTCGCCTCGAAAGTAGACGAGAATAGCCGATCGCAGCCGGGGGAGGTCTCAAAAAGCTCGCTTGAAGTCGGACAGCTCCGAGTCGGATTCTTCTTCTTCTTCTTCTACTTCTTCGCCTTCTTCTTCTTCTCTCGGTTTTTGGGCGGATTGCAAACAACTTTAAGGTGCATACCGCCACCTCCGGAGTCGGCTTGACTCGGTTTGCATTCATAAAGAATGCACAAATGTGTTTAATCGTTCATGTCAGATATGTACTAAATAAATACATTTGTTCCTGCTCAAGATTAGATTCAACTTTATTGTTATTGCACATATTACAGGTACTGAGACAACGAAATGCAGTTTAGCTTCCAACCAGGAGTACAACAAGCAGTAAAGTGAAAAGTAATTTACACAATCTACAGAATAAAATATAGAATGAATTGAATGATGAATAAACAGTGAGGGGTATGAATATACACAGCAGCCTGTGAGCAGTATGAACAGTGTGTATGAATATGCTAAGATATATAAAGTATGAAAACGGTAAGCAGTGCAAGTATAGTATAACATATATAGATATTAATTTCATGATGGTAAACATTGTGGAACAATGATGAAAAATGTGAATGGAAGTGGCGACATAAAACTGACACCAAACAACAAACTTTTGCCGAGCCAATTGGAGAATTTCATCAGCAGCACGGGGTAAAAACCACCAATGAGCGCTCAGCTCGAGATACCAGCGAGTCGTTTCCCATCAAGCATTTCGCTTCCGCAGCCCGAGGAGAGGAACTGCGCCGCCTCGCCGCGCCTCGCTCTCAAGGCTGCGGGCGTCTTTGTCCCGCGAGATTTCAACGTCTCATGTGAGCGAGCCTCCAGAGCAAGTCGGACAAAATGACTAACCATCATGCAACGCACGAGCAAGACGTTGATCGAACTTGCGCAGGTCTGCGCGGGTCTCGCTTGTCTCAAACAAGCCCACTGTTCGAAATGGGGGGGAGCTAGGGGGAGCTTGGCACCACGGAAGAGGGAGGGAGCTCCCCTGAAGGCTGACTTTGAGATAAATAGGGGGAGCCCAAAACAATCGTGCATATTTGTGTCACACAGATTAGAAATGTTGAGTTTCTGTAAATAACAGTTCTTGAAATAAATAATAGTTATTTTTCATTATAGTTTCTGAATATTTGTTTTATATTTGTGAATATGTCTGGGTGTTGCCATCTGTACGTGGCGGCGCTGCATTCTTACTTACGTTGCTATGGTTATGGCGGTGACGCCGGCGCGGTATTTGAAATGTTCATATTGATATTTTTTTAACTCTGGCTTTGTAATAAAAAATATGGCAAAATGAAAACAGCCAAGCGTCACAGCTTTTGGATTCACAAGCAAAGAAGCGAAGGAGTCTAAAAATGACAACGTGAACGGAAAACAACTTTTAGGCCTCTCCCTCCACACCGAGGGAGAGGCCTGCCGATGCGGAGCCTTAAGAGGCTTCAACAACGGCCACATCCGCCGGCATAGTGACACCGTCTGTATTAGTAGAAGAGTTTTTTTATAGCAATTGATCGCATCCGCGCTGCTGCGCCAGTCAACAGAGCGTGCGTGTGACATATTTAGTAGCAGGATGTGCTCTGAAAAATAGGGCTCCCCGAAAGCAAATGGGTAATTCGAAAACTGACAGAGCTCCCTCTATACAAATCAAACTGTAGACGGTGTGAAAGCACCTATTGTTTTAAATAATGGTCGGAATGTGACCTGTGAGCCTTCTGAATTACCGTGGGACAGCACATTCTAAACTAAAATGTTCAATCAATAAAGTAACATCTTATCTTATCTTAATATAATATCTTCATATTAATAATAATAATAAATCATACAGTATGTGTCCGAAAGGGAGCAAGAGGAAGCAAACACAAACATATACAAAAAATATACTGCATATTAAAGCAAACGATTGTAAAGGTTAAAGTATGAGCATAACAAATAAAGAAGTGTAATGTAAACATTTACATTATAATTATGATTATTTAATATATAAAGACTATATATTATCGAATTACAAGATTAGATATACTTTAGTTGATCTAAAATATTGATGTGTTCAAATGCTCTTCAAAACACAACTGAAAGTCCATGAAACTTGTCTTTCTGTATTTGTGAATGAAGCGCCATCTCCTGGTTAAAACCTGAAATTGAAAATCTGGCAACGCCCTCTTGGAAAATAGTGGGAGGGCTTAACATTCCTCTATACTGGTCTTTGGCAGGTCGTAGGCAGGAAGCTATAAGCTGGATTCTGAAATTCAGTGCTACATCTGTAGGCTAACTGTATTCAGCTGGCGTTACATTTGAAAAACGAGTAATCTGATTACAGTTACTTTCGTAAACCTGAAGTGAATACATTTTGGAATACTTATTGGAATTATTGGTGGAAAAGTTTCCTCACAAAATGTAATATTCATTACCGGCAGAACTGTGTGCACACTGCACAGCGCTGCAGCATGTCTGTGAGCGAGAGAGAGATGCAGTGTGTCTGTGAGGCCCCGCCCCCGCACCCAGATGAGAGAGAGATCCCTTTTAAAATATATTGAAAGTTAGAAACGGAGATGGTTACATAAAATGTGCAAGATAACGTTTATGTAGCATTTATTTATTGTCGAAATGATGACATTTCATAACGGGATCAAAGTGAATGGCCTGCTGCTGCATGCATGGGGCAAGTGACTGGAAAAAGTTTTAAAAGTTATTACGTTTGTAGCAGTGGCCACAGAATAAATGTATTAATTTAACAGTTTGGTTAAACCACTAAGTCCGACAACGCCACCCCTGGAATTTCACTCAGGGAAATGTGACAAGTTTTAAGTCACTACTGTTACGATTATTGTGTTATGTCACGTTTTGTATGTCTTGTTTTGGGTGTTTTGCTGTTCTCCCTGTCATGTTTTCCTCTTGGTATATTGTCTGGTCCTTTTCCCTGTGTTTTTCCTCCTGTCGTTAGATTCCCTGGTGTGTCTAGTTGTCTGATTGTGTTCACCTGTGGCCCTTATGTTTCTCCTCCCTGCCCGGATGTTTCTCGTCTTGTGATTACCCCTCCCTGTATTTAGTCTTGTTTCTTCATTACATTACATTACATTGCATTTAGCTGACGCTTTTATCCAAAGCGACTTACAATAAGTACATTCGACCTGGAAGATACAACCTTGAAGAAAACAGAATCATATAAGTACATCAGGTTTCATAGAGCCAAACATTTCAAGTGCTACTCAACTGGCTTTAGATAAGCCAGTCCTTTATTAGTATATAAGGGACTAGAGTTGGGACTTGAGGAGGGACTAGACAAGGGACTTGAGAAGGGAACTCGAGAGGTGACTAGAAAGGGGACTCGAGAAGTGTGTTCAGTGTTGGTTCGTCTTTTGTTTGTGACTGAGTTCACCGGTGAGTGTTCTGTTTTGTCCAAGTTATTTTTATTTATCCTTGAAATAAAGGCATTTTCAGCGTTATCTTTATTTGGGTCCTGCTTCCTTCACTCATCGTAACAGTATGAACCGACCACAAATGGACTCAGCAGATTCAGCTTTTTTGATGCTACAGGCGGAACGTCTTGGGTACTCTCTGGAGTAAAATTTGTATACGTGGTAGGACGCCTCATCTATACGGGGTAGAGTGGCTGCTTTTAAGGAGGCATGCCAGGAGGTTGCTCGCAAGCCCTGGCTCAGGAGTTTGTTGCCTGAGTGGCTACAACTTTTTACCAGTAGTCCTGGAAACTTTTCTCAAGCCTCTAACCCTTTCCTGGGATCCGACTACTATCCTGGTGAAGGTCCATGGTGTCTCCAAAGGGCCTCTAGGAGACGCAGGGCCAGGATTCCAGCCCGTGCCCCAGACCCAGTTCTGGCCCCAGCAGCCATGGTTCCGGCCCCAGCGGCCATGTTTCCACCCCCTGCAGCCATGATTCCAGTCCCAGCTCTGGCCCC
Organism: Notothenia rossii; assembly: GCF_949606895.1. Lineage (NCBI taxonomy): Eukaryota > Metazoa > Chordata > Actinopteri > Perciformes > Nototheniidae > Notothenia > Notothenia rossii. The sequence goes on along the minus strand of NC_136907.1, from coordinate 43,103,991 downwards.
AGCTGCCATAGTCCCTTCTCTAGTCCCATCTCCAGTCCCTCCTCTAGTCCCATCTCTATTCCCTCCTCTAGTCCCAACTCAAGTCCCTTCTCTAGTCCCATCTCTAGTCCCTACTCAATTCCCTCCTCAAGTCCCTTCTCTAGTCCCATCTCTAGTCCCTACTCAATTCCCTTTTCAAGTCCCTTTTCAAGTCCCTTTTCAAGTCCCTTTTCAAGTCCCTCCTCTCGTCACTTCCCTATTCCCTTCCCTAGTCCCATCTCTAATCCCTTCTCGAGTCCCCTTTCTAGTCACCTCTCGAGTTCCCTTCTCAAGTCCCTTGTCTAGTCCCTCCTCTAGTCCCTCCTCAAGTCCCAACTCTAGTCCCTCCTCTAGTCCCTCCTCTAGTCCCTACTCTAGTCCCCTCTCTAGTCCCCTCTCGAGTCCCCTCTCGAGTCCCCTCTCGAGCCCCCTCTCTAGTCCCCCCTTGTTTCCCCTCTCGAGTCTCCTCTCGAGTCTCTTCTCAAGTCCCCTCTGTAGTCCCCTCTCGAGTCCCCTCTCGAGTCACGTCTCAAGTCACTACCCAATGTCCTGGTCCGTTGGAGGGTCCGCTGGGGGTCCTGCCAACTCCATGTCCTGTCCCGTTGGAGGCCCCGCCGACTACTCCTCTGCCGGGGGTCCTGCCAACCCTTTGTCCTGTGCCGTTGGAGGTCCCGCCGACTACTCTTCTGCCGGGGGTCCTGCCAACCCCTTGTCCTGTTCCGTTGGAGGCCCCGCCATTACCTTTCTCGCCGGGGGTCCTGCCAACTCCTGGTCGTCTCCCGTGGGGGATCCTGCCGAAGCCTGTCCCACCGGCTCCGGTTCCTGTTCGACCGACACCGGGTCCCGCCCGGTCTCCGGAGCTGTCTGGTCTTCGCCCTCGAGCCCGGCCCCCTGAGAGCCGCGGTCTTCGCCCTCGAGCCCGGCCCCCTGAGAGCCCGGCCCCCTGAGAGCCACGGTCTTCACCCTCGAGCCCGGCCCCCTGAGTGCCGCGGTCTTCGCCCTCGGGCCCGGCCCCCTGACTCTTCCTGCCGTGGTCCTCGCCCTCGGGCCCGGCCCCCTGACTCTTCCTGCCGTGGTCCTCGCCCTCGGGCCCGGCCCCCTGACTCTTCCTGCCGCTGCCTTCGCCCTCATGCTCGGCCCCCTGAGTTCGCCCGCTGTGGCCTTCGCCCCACCATGGACTCTGCCTGAGTCTATGAGTGGGAGGGGATCCCGCAAAAACAAACTTAAGTCACCCCGGTCACACGTGTTCCACACCCACACAATCACACGGAGAAAAGATCCAAAAACCCGGGGGAAGCATAGCACACGGAAAGGGGGAAGCCACCACCTCGGACACCAATACCACCACCTTCAGCTCTCAGTAACTAAAACAGAAAAACAAGGAAAAACACAATAAGTGGGGGACAAAAGCACAGAATAACTCAAAATGAAATAAACCAAAATTAGCCGCAGCCATACGGGCAATCATGCGGGATAAACAAAACTATGCAAAAAGCAAAGAAAGAAAACCTAAACCAAAACAGTTATCATACAAACAAAAAATGAATTGACCAAAGATATATCGACACTAATTAGATATAAAATAAGCCAAAAGTAAAGAAAGAAAATAACGAAAGAAAATAGGAATAAACAAAATAAACTATTAATGAAAAAGAACAAAGTAAACAAAATAGTTTAAATTGGTGAAGGAAAGAATAACTAAACAGAAGGAGTTAGCCCAGCAGTCCAGTCGCTAAAATCCCACTAGGGGAGCGGACCTATAGTACAGAGTAGGCCACGCTAAACCGGCCCAACCACAGTAGCCAAAAGCGAACAATTTAAGTAGCGTCCAGCAGCACAGGATCGGTAGGGCAGGTGATGATACTGCCGTAGGCAATGCCAAACCGGACCAGACACGATAGCCAGAAGCAGACAATTAACTAGCACTTAGCAGCACACAGGATCAGCAGTACGGTTGATGACCCTGTGTCTCTTTTCGGTGCAGCAAAACAGCAGCGGTTCTTTAAAGCCTTAGCTTGGCCCTAGATTAACAATAAACACACAAGTATAATATTAATGTTCAGGAAAGGTGTGGTGAATGGACTGAACAAATCGCTGTACATACCGATCAGGCAGAGAGGAGAGAGTTTTATGCTCTCTACATTACGGCTACTTGACGGGCATCGCCAGGAAGACCCTCCGCTATACAAAACAAAACGTGACTACACGTAAGTATGATAGAGAATTGCATAACTTTGCCTGAAGCCAGCTATTCTCCTACAACATACCTACGCCGGTAGCGGAAGCAAAACACGGCAAGAACGGAAGTGGGTAGGTCTTGGCACCAGCGAACAAGAGGCCGCCATCTAGAAGCCTCTGCCCCTTTATAGGGTGCCCCCTGGCGGTGATAGGCTCAAAAGAATATGCCTTACAACACTATTTACTGCTCATCCTGCTACAATCTACCCCCCCATTTTCATCGTCGCCCCGACGATGTACAAATCAAGCCCAGGTTAGCTAACCTAGGCCCAAGGTCTAAAGATGACAGACACCGAGTTTGACACCGGACCAGGAGAGTTTTCAGCCACAGGCGCCAATTCTCCCAACGCTCTCGGGAGATGATGGACATTAGGATGCTGCCCAGCGGTTGACCATGGTGTCCGTCGCAAGGTCACTGTGCTAGAATCAGGGCAAGTGGATGGAGGGATAGCCAAGCGAGGGGAAGGCAATTCTGGCATGGAAGTGAAAGCTACCGAAGGACCGGCCTCAATGGAGGCTTCGTCAGATGGTGGAGGCAGCCACCAAGGGGTTTCTTGGGTCACCACAGCTGAGAGTTAAGAGAGCTGTTGTCAGAATAAGTTTGAAATTAATTTAACTTCTGTTAGACAGCCATATGCCATACATTTTTGCATACATTCACAGTACATATTTATTCACTATGATAGCTGTCTAACAGAAGTTAAATTCATTTCTCATTTATTCTGACAATGTACTTAACCCCAAATAAAAGAACCCAATAAAAAGAGTTGTTAAATAATAGTGAAGTCGCATTGTAATAACAATAATTCATCTCTCTCTCGTTTTATTTTTGAGCTTTGCTAAAAGCCACTGTGTCAAGTGTCCATCTTGGGTTGCCGTCCGGAGTTGTCCAATATGGCGGACCATCTTGCACATGCGCAGTACCGATCGGGCAGGGGGACAGATCGGGTAGTGACAGTAATAATTTGTTTTGATATTATTGTTTTTTATTAACTACTAGACCACTGGGTCATTTTTAGACCATCCTTTCTGTGTTGCTGTGGGTTTTTTCCATCGCTTTTGTGTTACAAATATCAAAACAATAACAAAATATATCCATCGTAAACTAAACCGGAAACAGCAGTATATTTTATTTTGTTAACACTGTAAACTTGACAGCTTTTTAACCTGCACCTCCTACAGGTTAAAGCACGTTATTACACGTTTAGAGTAATTGCAATGCAGGAAGATTGTGTTGCTTTTTAATGACTGTTTTAAAATGCCTTTTTCTTAATGTCTTTCATTTTTGTAAAGTACTTTTGAATGTGTTATATTTGATGAAAACATTTAAATATTAAGAGTACATACAAAATAGTGGGAAAGTAGAAGGTCAATGATATAAATATAGATTAGAAAATATCAAAAAGATACTGTAAATGATATCGAGAATAAAACAGTTTAGTGCCTGATAGGAGGATGTGCTAACTAATAAGGCTTTATTTAAACATTAAAGAATACTTTAGGTTAAGGTCTTCTTTTAAATAAGAAAAAAGCTTTGGGGGTATCTATCTACAGATAAATATTAAGCCTGACAAAGTCTAATATATTACATGGTTTGTTTTGGAACTTGACAATCAACTTTCCTGCAATGTTAACTATGTTGAAGCACTTATTTTAACCGATATTATACATATTTATTATACTCTTATAAGATGTATGTAGATAGAATAATACATGTGCAGAATACGACAGTTTAATGATGGAGGTATACACACATATTGATAGATGTCTTGTAATGCACTGTTGATGAACCTGTGACCCAAGTTTTTCATTCATTGCATAACTACACCGTAGTTTTGTATATGTCAATAAACCTTAGAAAATCTTGAAATCTTGAAAGGGATGTGCAAAATAGCAATTAGTCTTTAATGAACGATTAGAGAATAACGATTAATGAATATGCTTTACACGGATCTGCAGATACATATTTAGTCTTCTCAAGCACCAACTATCAAATATCTCGCCTGATTGTTGGCACTTGACAATCACCTTCACTGAATTTTACTCGGGTGTAACTAAACTCAGATTTAAGGGTTGTTTATATTTCACATCATTAATCCAAATCTGTAAAGTAACTCAAATAAATGTAGTGGAGTAAAAATATCAGGTTAACCTTAAAGAAAGCGCTCAGGATTATAAAAGACCCCCATCACCCCATCCACAAACTGTTCTGTCTGCTGCCATCTGGCAGGCGGTACTGCAGCATCTGGACTAAAACCACCAGACTCAGGGACAGTTTCATCCCACAGGCCATAAGACTATTAAACACCTGAACTTAGAAACAACATCCATAACATTCATCTGGCTGCTACTTAGAAATTATTTATCTAATATGTCATGTTCCAATCACTTGTATATAGACTCTTATTGCACTATTTCACTATGTTTTCTGTGTAACTGTTTTATTGTGTTGCACTGAGGAGCCTGTGACCTAAGGGGGGGTAGGACACGTTCGATTCCTGTTTTGAATAGTGTGCCATCGATGGGTTTCATTCCATTTCAAAGTGCTTTTTGACGCTGCCACTCCAACATCCAATCACAGAGCTTGAGGACTGATCACGGGGTTTGTCAAGCTAAGCACATGGTGTAGTCCCAAACAATAGCTGAGGATTCTGGGTAGTGTAGTGTCTTCTGCCATCCAAAAACTCTGATAAAATATTTTTTTCTCCGAATCGAAGGGGAAAAATACAAAAGCATTGTACACAATTCAAACCAATCAATGTTGTGTGTTTTTGAGTTGATGAGTATTGCAGATATCACTGTAAAATCAATCGACAGTAAGGAGCATACTTACTTCCGGGTGTAAAATTCTAACTAACTAACTAACTAACTAATTTTATAAAAATCACAGTTGTATTACACACAATGCACTGTTTTTTGAGAACAAAAACTCTGAACTAATGTAATTTTTACATTCTGACGAAAAATAAAAATAATTATGCGTACAAATAAAATAAAAGAAGCCTCCCGTGAGTTACTACAAGCTATAAAGTAGATTTTAAAAACGTTTTATAGAATAAAAGTTCACTGTGGGACGTTGTAGAAATGCGTGTGTGCACCACGACAAAGGAGCCTCATTCACTTTACATAGGGGTTGTTTGCGTGGTACCGACAAAGTTTGTGACTCCACCACGCAATGTGGTGTCAAGGAGTCGTGGTGGAGTCACGCATTCTGGTGAGATCAGGTTGCTGTGTTCTGTTAACAAATCCAAACCAAAAAGCCCCTTTCTATTGTATGTGTAAAGGCCCTGACACACCAAGCAGTCACCAGAGGACTCGGCGTTGCCGGCTGTTGCGTTGGCGTGTTCTCCTGCGTCTTGGCCATGTGTCGCATGGGAACACACCGCAAAGACTTCAGTGCATGAGTGGCAATAACTCTCCTTACCAGCAGGCGACGGTAGTGTGTATTTGTCATTCAAAAGAGGCAACAACCGGAAGACAGAGAAGAAGAACAGACTGCGTGATATAAACAAACAACGAATAGCGTGTGCGTTCCATTTTCACTCTTGTCCATCGAAAACATGTTTTGTGCGGCACTGGAGCTAGATTTGGGTTCTGCCCGCATGTTGACAGGTTATCATGTCATCAATGTTGTGTTGTGTGTATGAAGGTACGAAATACATTTTTGCATTGCCTATCCTGCTATTTGTGTTTATTCTTTTAATCACACAGCAATAAGAAACAATAACAATGTGCCTACAGATGTAGCACTGAATTTCAGACTCCAGCTTACAGCTTCCTGCCTACGACCTGCCTAAAACCAGTATAGAGGAATGTTAAGCCCTCCCACTATTTTCCAAGAGGGCGTTGCCAGATTTTCAATTTCAGGTTTTAACCAGGAGATGGCGCTTCATTCACAAATACAGAAAGACAAGTTTCATGGACTTTCAGTTGTGTTTTGAAGAGCATTTGAACACATCAATATTTTAGATCAACTAAAGTGTATCTAATCTTGTAATTCAATAATATATAGTCTTTATATATTAAATAATTATAATGTAAATGTTTATATTACACTTCTTTATTTGTTATGCTCTTACTTTAACCTTTACAATCGTTTGCTTTAATATGCAGTATATTTTTTGTATATTTTTGTGTTTGCTTCCTCCTGCTCCCTTTCGGACACATACTGTATGATTTATTATTATTATTAATATGAAGATATTATTAAGATAAGATAAGATAAGATGTTACTTTATTGATTGAACATTTTGGTTTAGAACGTGCTGTCCCACGGTAATTCAGAAGGCTCACAGGTCACATTCCGACCATTATTTAAAACAATAGGTGCTTTCACACCGTCTACAGTTTGATTTGTATAGAGCAGTGGTTCTCAACCTGTGGTACGCGTACCACTGGTGGTACGCCAGCTCCCGCTAGTGGTACGCGGAGGAGTCTGACATATAACATTTTTTTTTTTTTATTAATTTTTTTATTTTTTATTTTATTCAAAGGTATGGTAGGTAATTTTGGAGAAACCAGCTCGGGTTAGCTAGAATTTGAAAATACACAACCGGAAAAAATATGCCACTTCCTTACAGAGCCTTCCACAGATGACATTTTTTTATGGATTTTTTGTCAAAGCACTTAAGATATTCATTGCTATCGGGATGTTAAGAGCATTCCATGGAATATAACAAAAAGTGTATCTCGAGCCGGTTTCTCAAACTTACCTACCCCACCTTTAACCTTTACACATAACACAGACATATAAAATACTGGAAACACAACTAAGTAAACAAAAAGATGAAAAGCAGTCATTACATTGTGCACATTTGGGACATTAAGGTACACTATTATTACTGCAAGAGCAGCTGATGGTAAGGACCTCAGACAACTTCAATTTAAAACAGGCTATAGGGACAAGTGCCATCAGTTTTAGGCTTGATTGAATAACATTAATTACAAAATAAATCATACTATCAAAATACTACAGCGAATGAAAATAAGCTTGAGATAATTGAAACTGTGGTTTAAATTAGTTCTAATAGGCTATTGCTGTTTTTAGATTTAGAAACGAAAAACATTTTTAATTTTATTTCTGGCATTGCTAATTACGACCTTACTACCCGCTAACGTTGCAAGCAAGCTAAAGAAAGAAGAAAGCTGAATGATGTTAAAAACGTGGCTCAAAACGGGAGGTATTCGGAAGAGAGGTACAGCGGAGAATATTACCAGCAAAAGTGAATGAGGAGGAGAACAGTCATCAATCGAGCACAAGCGCAGGCTCCACAAGCAACGCAAAAGTGATATGCACAGCCGCTGTGATGGAGGAGAGAAGTGACTCAGGAAGAAGGCATTTGCTCAAATAATGGAGAGAAGGCTGTGACCGAGGTCAAACGCTGAAAAAGCACACACTTGTCCTTAATTGTTGTCTTTTTACTTATCTTTTTTACTTTGCCACCACAGAAATGGCAAGAGCAAACATCAGCAGACTGAAGATGAGCTATTAGCCCTTAGGCTCATCTGCTCCTGGAGGCTTCATTATTATTGTGGAACTGAATTCCCAATTGGACATTTTCTGTTACGATGTAGGTTGTTGCAGGAGGCCTACATTCAAACTTTGGTATAGGTCCAGGAAATGACATGTGTGTACAGTTGACATTTGAGAGATCCTGCATTTTAACATTGGTCATATGGTGGTACTTGGAGAGCCAACTATTTTCTCAGGTGGTACTTGTTGTAAAAAGGTTGAGAACCACTGGTATAGAGGGACTTCTGTGGCTGAATGGCCAGATTAGGTGTGGCGCATTTATCATAGGTGATCAGAGCTAACTGCCTGCCGTCAGATTTCATTTAAAAAACTGATCTGATTTTAAGACTACTTCAGCGCTCATAAAGAATGATAAGAATAAGAATAATGCGTATTGAACTGGTTTCATTAATTTGTGAGTTTATTTAATACTAGAGCCGCCAATCGGGTCAATTTGTGTGATGTGTATTGTGTGTGTGCAATGTCACTTTTTTTCAATAAAATATTAAAGTCTCCCAGTCCGTGACTTTTCCTGAAAGTGTGTTATGTAGCACCCTATGTTGTTAAAAATTGCATTCTAATAGCGGGATTTGACGGGTTTAGGTAGGCCTATACAAAAACCTCTGGCGGTTCTAGTGTTAAGGTAATTAGGTACAGGAGAAGCCCTTTTTTATCAGTAACGAATTTAGCAGTTGAACATAAAAGTCAACTAACTGAGGGTCACTTGCAATGACAGTGTTGTGTCTAACTGTAAGCTTGTCACTCAGAGTAAACTACAGTTAATTTAGCTGCTGGAGAAGAAAGATCAGGGGGGGAGGGGGGGAGAGAGCTGTGGTTGATGGGCCATTAGTTGTGTAAATACACAGCTGAGAGCTGCCGTTTCATTCAGACTGTTTAAAAAACGGTAACAACGGACTATTTTTTAAATCAATACAACTATTTTTTAAATCAATAAAAACATTTTCTAAATCCATAAAAGCATTTAAATTAATATTGGGAGTCATGTCGTTACTTTGTTGAGAATGTGGCCATGTAATAAGCGGGATAATTTGGAGCGACTTGTTCCTTATGGGGAAAATAACACCCGTCATGTGTGTGTAGAGGTTTGTGTGGTTAAAACACTTTCATGAAGTGAAGGAGGTTTTCCTTCTATAAAACAGCTGTGGGCAGCAGTGAATGTCACGGACATGAATTCATAGATCAAGGCAGACTGGTGCACACACTCTCCTGTCCTGCCAGGCGACGCGCCCGTTCTAAGCCGTGTCCCTCACTCCTCACATCCCAAGCTGCATCCCCACAAGTGTATTATGTTGTTACATCGTTTCAGATGTTATGTTTCAGTTGTGCTCTGTCTATGTTCAGTGATGCAAACTTGTCACCTTTCGGCGAAATTCGCCGTTTTGAATCCAAAATAGGTCATTTGTGTGATTCATGTAGATCTGCAATAAAAATATTTTTGGGGTATGGGGGGGTCTGGGACCCGGAGTAATCTGCGGCCTTGAGCTGTTATGTGCTGTTCTTTTTTATATATATATTATAATGAAGTGCGAGCTGTGTGCTCGAGTCTTCCTGCCTGTCGGCTCTTCTCATGGTGGATGTATAATAAGGCTCTGCTGCTCCGACATGATGGTCTAGCTTCAGCAGCTACATTACCTACGGGTACGTTCGTTAATATTAACTGTGAGTCCGGAGTCACTGTGGCACAGACTGGACCGCTGGTGAACAGCTGTTAGAACGGGCTGTTCAGGTGTTCAGAGCAGAGCTCCCTGTTGGAGCGGCAGAGCGTGATGTGAACTGAAAAGTTTTTCTGTGGCAATATTATTTAAGGAATCGTTGAGCTAGCTAGCTAGCATACATTGTCACAATCTGCTAACGTTAGCTTTAGCCTTCTATTTCTAATAGTTTTTTTCATAGGCTATAAACAGAGGTGGTATAAGTATATATATATTGTACTTGAGTAAAAGTAGAAGTACTCAGATCTTGTACTTGAGTAAAAGTAGAAGCACATAGAACTTGTACTTGAGTAAAAGTAGAAGCACTCAGGTCTTGTACTTGAGTAAAAGTAGAAGCACACAGATCTTATACTTGAGTAAAAGGAGAAGTACTCAGATCTTGTACTTGAGTAAAAGTAGAAGTACTCAGATCTTGTACTAGAGTAAAAGTAAAAGTGCTCAGATCTTGTACTTGAGTAAAAGTAGAAGTACCAGAGTGTAGGAATACTCTGTTACAGTAAAAGTCCTGCATTCAAAATGTTCCTCAAGTAAAAGTAGAAAAGTATTCTCATCAAAATATAGTGAAAGTAGCGACAGTAAAAGTAGTCATTGTGCAGATTGGTCCATTTCAGAATAATATATATGATATGTTTTATAATGATTGATCATGAAAGTGTTCTCAAAGCTGGTAAAGGTGCAGCTAGTTTGAATGATTTGTATACTGCAGGGTAGCTTATGGATTTGCTCCAGGTGGAACTAAAGTCTGATTTAACACTTGATTATATTTCACATCATTCATCCACATCTGTAAAGTAACTAAAGGTATTAAATACATGTAGTGGAGTAGAAGTACACCATGTACCTCTGAACTGTAGTGGGGTAGAAGAACAAAGTAGCAAAACATTGAAATACTTAAATAAAGTACAAGTATCTCAAAATTGTACCCAAGTATAGTACTTGTTGAGTTTATTAACTTAGTTACTTTACACCATGTGGCTATAAAGATAGAAAGACTAAGCCTTGCACAGAGGCATGAAAATACATTTTCAAAATGCTCAACAGTGCTGCCAAAATTATAAACTGACTGCTACACAATTTAAAATAAATGCTTTTATATATTTCTATTAGATGTGACTCTTTGGCATTTCTGTTATTATTAACACTGCTGCTTTAGTTGTTCTGACTGCTAATATCCTCTGTCATTCCTCATTTTAAAGCCGATATTCTGTGGGGTGGGGGAGCCGGGGGCTCGGATCCTTGTCACCTTTTTCATACCTGATGAGTTTGCATCCCTGTATGTTAAAAAGCCTCAGTCACCTTAATTCATGTAATAAAAACATCTCAGGTCAGTAACACTCAAAGCTAAATGTGCAGTACCATGTTCAGCTATGTTACTATTTATAATGTTATTGTTGTTACATCAGAAGATGTACATATTGAAATGATTTCTTAACTTACAGTAGGCTATTTTTTACAATGTGTGTTGGAAGGATTTATTAAATTACTATGAATATTGTCATTGTTGAAGGCTTTTAGAGAAGGGTGAACTATAAGCCTGAATTACATAACATTTTATACCTAAAAACATAAAAAACACAATAAATGAATCACAATTATTCTAGTTATTTTTACCTCCCGTATTGCTTTCAACCCACCAGCTTTTATGGTGTTGTTACGTCACTAACTGTAAGCTTGTCACATACAGTCTATGGTCACTCAGAGTAACCTACAGTTAATTTAGCTGCTGGAGAAGAAAGATCAGGGGGGGAGGGGGGGGGGGGGGGGGGGGGGAGAGCTGTGGTTGATGGGCCATTAGTTGTTTAAATACACAGCTGAGAGCTGCCGTTTCATTCAGACTTTTTTTTAAACGGTAACAACGGACTATTTTTCTTAGCGGATGCATGTCAATTTAAATCAATACATACAACTATTTTTTAAATCAATAAAAACATTTTCTAAATCCATAAAAGCATTTCAATTAATACTGGGAGTCATGTTGTTACTTTGTCGAGAATGTGGCCGTGTAATAAGCGGGATAATTTGCAGCGACTTGTTCCTTATGGGGAAAATAGCGCCCGTCATGCAGATCAGGATCCCTCCGCCACGCTTTGGGATCCTGATCTGCCGACGAGTCTCCATTAAAATATAAATATTTTTAGTGAATTACTGAGTTTAGGCACGTTAATAACGTTTTAATGAAGTTGAATACAGTATATTCATATGTGTCAGTGATTTCATGTCAATTTGGCGAACATAAACATAAATGATCGTGGTGAAGATGATGATTAAATTAGGATTAAAAATCGAGAGCCGGGCTGCATTTCCTCCTGTTCGTTTTTTTCGACTAAACAACATTATTTTGTTAAATAACAACATGGTGATGCTTTGTAAATGATTACATGTCTCTTATTTAGCACAGAGTATGATATCCGTGACATATGGATTTTAACAAAGTTCCGCTGTACATCCAGCGTACTGTATCTGACTTTATTTCACATGAGCTTCAGTGTGGAACCCCACTGCACCCCCTGGTGGATCAATGATCTATTGCAGCTGGCTTCATTATAATTACATTTATCTATCACGGGGGCGGTCTCAAATCAAGCTGGAGGTTTTCCCTTGAGCGAGGGCAGATCACGTACCAATCACGGCCCTCGTGTTTCAAACTGTCTAAAATGATTCGCTACATCTGCACATAACTGTCAGTTGCAGACCTAGCATTAGTATTGGTTATAGTAACAGCTACAACATTAAAATACTTCTAGGCAGATTGAGGAGGATAATGGGAGAATGAATAGAGGGGCAGAGAATCCATCTGAATAATAATAACTTTATTTGTATAGCACCTTTCATACATGGGATTGCAGTTCAAATTGCTTTACATCAGTAAGAAATAAGATATAAAATCAGTGTAAAACAAGCAGCAAGAGCAAAGCATAAAGTGGGATAAAATAATATATGATATATATATATATAGTAATCCCAACAGGCCACCTTGTTTATGGTTTGATTCAGTTTTAGTAGAATATAAAATACATGAATGAATGATGAAATGAGCACTTAAAATGCAGACATACTATAATTATATTGAGGTACTTGAGATTAATCCTGCAACTTTATAGTTCTGCTCCACGACAGTTTGAGAATGAAGAAATCTTGAACAATGAACAGGGGTAGACAGTATCTCATTTAGTATCATCATCCTGCGCTTCGCCGGAGGCCTTCGAGTGCTGAGTGTGCTTGGCCTCTCTCCGAGCGGTGCCGGTGTGGTGCAGATGGTGGATTCTGCCAGGGGAGTGCAGGGCTCAGCATCAAAGTGGAAGGACTCCTCTGTGGTGCTGGTCGAGGTTTCACTGCTGGTGCCACCGGGGGTTGATTCTGCAGCCACCTTCATTTCCTTCATTTTTTTTAAATAAATGCACAGTTAGTTGGATTTAATACCATGGCTTCTTAAAACTGTTTACTAAGCATTCATAACAAAACAATACCCTGAAACGTGTGTGCCATTAGTTTGGGGTGTGGTCAAATGTGAGATGTACATTGTAGACTCATTGTGATGGCTCTATTCAGATGCTAAAGACATACTTCTAGAAAATTCAGAACACTACAAAATATAATCAAGACATATTTTATCATGTATTATTATAGGTTAAGATAAAAGTGTTATTGATCCCATAGTGAATTTCATAAGCTACCCAGCAGTATATCATGTAATTTAAATTAGCTCCTCCTTTTACCAGCTGCAACATTAAGGTGATGAGCACATAAATAATTACAATACAATAATATATATATTATTCTGTTATTGTTATATTTACCACTGTAACCACCAAATGAATGAAAATAATGTTTTTGTAAATGAAAGAAGCAAGAAACACTTATTTGTATTCAACTAATAA
>NC_136907.1:43000612-43085612 GCF_949606895.1 Notothenia rossii | reverse complement strand
AGATGAGCAGTACCACATGTACAGTTGATTTAGTGTGACGCACATTATACAGAAGAGCTAAACATGTTACCTTATCAAAGTGTTCTCAATGTTCAAATGCGGAGATTCCATTTTCAAGGTTGATCTCGGGCATGGAGAGGGATCTCCGAGTTTCAAGCAGGAAGTACGACCTAGGGGTGCGTTCCAGTTAAAATGTCTGACTGGGTGCTCGAGACTCCCACTTCCTTATACAACTGGAACCTACTTGCCAACACTCCCGATTTTCCCCTCCTCGACTCCCCTCCTCGACTCCTATCCTTGAGACTTAGTCCCGCCCACAGGAGATGCGAGCGGAGGACTGAGGAGGGGAACCGAGGAGAGAGGAGGGGAAGCAGCAGGCAGTTAGAGAAATCCTCTCCTCTGAGCGGTCATTTTAAAGAGACGTCCATTAATGATGACAGGAGGCAAAGCAGTACTCTGTCTGATGGACAGATGTGTTCATGACGACTTATATATTTACTTTGAATTTTGAGACAATAACAGGCTACAGATGCGGACACACACATAAATATATTTATATAAATATATACAATTTAAAGTATGAGAGAACTCTCATAATAACGTAACACAATCGGAGACTGGATATATCCCCCCCTCTCTCTGGTCGCTGAAATGGGGAATTTAAATTACTGGCCAAAAGTTGTATTTACAAGTATTAAAAGTAAGCAGAGGACACCAAACCAACTGAGACCCGTCTGTCCGCCGCATCTGCGCTGTACAACACACACACCAACACACTACCACACACACACCTACACACTGTACCACAGACACACCTACACACTGTGACCTCACAGCTGTTCTCTCTGGAAACATTGCAACGCGATGAAAGCAGTTTATAAAATAATATCCAGGGAATGCATGCAGAGCTGTCATTGGCTGAGATAAGTCCGGCCGTGCGTCACTCCTCCACCGTTCCCGGAAATTCATCCGCGGAGGAGCCGTGGAGGAACCATCAGTGTATCCTCGGTTATAGCTCCTCCAGAGAGCCTCCTCGACGCTCGATCCTCGGTGTGCATTTAGAGAAATTAGATGTCCTTCAAAATGGCGCGCTGAAATTCATTTCCGGGTCACTACCGGAGGACGGAGGAGTCGAGGAGGGGACATTTGAGTATTGAGAAGCCTCGAGTGAGAACAGCTGTGAGGTCCGTGCAGAAAGCAGAGCAGTGTGTAAAATATATGTCACTCAGTATAACAGGGTCGGCGTCATGGGTGGGCATTCGCGGGCCATGCCCCCCCAAATGAGTCACTGTGCCCCCCCTGCCAGGCCAGGCAAGCCCTGCCACTTTGCCTTTTTTTTTATTTATTTTTTTGTCATATTATAAGTGAAAATGTTTCCACTAAATCTTTTTTGTGTGAAATAAATCAGAAATAAAGAATATAAATAAAAAACACAGCCTGAGGTGTGCTCACTGGTGATTGGTGTGTTTCTTGACCAATGACCCCGGCCTTTGATTTGTTGTTATTAATTCAAAAAAATGCGCGTGTGGTGATTGACATTATTCACCCACGGAACTATGGGTTGGGGTATTGTTCCGCACGGACATTAGTGAGTTGACCGGACTTCCTGTTTCCTCCGGTCTTACCTTCCCGGGCTGAAAAGCTGTTTACATGTTGTTCTGATGTTAAATAAAAGTCTAGCTTGTACCTTCGATACCCCGCCTCCGACTCCCGTCTCTCGGCACTACATTGGTGACCCCGACATAAGTCTCGTAGAAGGATCCGAGACTGAACCGAGCATGGCAAATAACGCCGTTTTTTTCAAACTGCCGGAGTTTTGGGATACATCTGCGGCTGCATGGTTCGCACAGGCGGAGGCTCAGTTCGCCCTCCGCGGAGTAACTGATGACGCATCACGCTATTTCCACGTCGTTTCGGCACTGGGAAGCTCCACTGCGACCCGGACGGTGGGCTTTATTACATCTCCCCCTGCCCAGGATAAATATGCAGCGTTCAAGGCTTTCCTGCTAAAGACTTTCGAGCTGTCTCGGTCGGAACGGGCCCGACGCCTGCTCGCTATTCATAGCCTGGGAGACAGCAAGCCTTCTGACCACATGGAAATGATGCTCAACCTGCTAGGTACGGAAGAACCCAATTTTTTGTTCATAGAACTGTTTCTTCGGCACATGCCGCCGCATGTTCAGACAGCGCTCGCTAACACGGCTATTACTGAACCACGCGCTTTAGCCGAAGAAGCTGACCGGTTCTTCCTGGCCACCCAGCGTTTTACCCCTGAGGTGCTGGCCCCGACACGCAGCGGCTCCTTCCCTGGTAGAGGCATGCCACCTAGCAGAAGCTCCAGGGCCGACGTCAGCGACTCCAGCCCTGGCCTGTGTCAGTACCATGCACGCTATGGGGCGAAAGCGAGGATGTGCCGTCCCCCCTGCACCTACAAGGAAACGGGAAACGCCAAGGCCTGCGCTCGGTAGTGGCCGCGAGCGTGGGCACATCCAACCGGCTCCTGTTCATCAGGGACACCCTCTCTGGTCGCAGACTCCTTTGTGACACAGGAGCCCAGCGGAGCGTCCTGCCGGCTACGGTGGAGGACGCCGCCGGTGGGGGCCACGGCCCACCTTTGACGTCCGCTAACGACACCCCTATCCGCACCTATGGCACAAAGACAGTGGACCTGTGTTTCGAGGGTCAGCGGTTTAAGTGGGATTTCATCACGGCTGACATCTCCTTCGCCCTCCTTGGCGCAGACTTCCTGTGCGCTCACGGACTGCTGGTGGACGTCAAGAACAGCCGCCTGGTGGACGCACTGACGTTTGCCTCGTTCGCATGTACCCGCGGCGAGGCGTCATTCAGCGGGCTCTCCAGCTCACTCTCACAGGGTGACAAGTTCCAGCACCTTCTCAGTGAGTTTCCCGACTTGACGCAGCCCACCTTTTCCGCTGCCGCTACCAAACACAGGGTAGAGCACCACATTGACACTGAAGGCCCCCCAGTCTATGCTAGGGCCCGGCGGCTCAACCCTGACATGCTGTCGGTCGCCAAGTCGGAGTTCGACAGCATGGAGCGTCTGGGCATCATCCGCCGCTCGGACAGCCCTTGGGCTTCGCCGCTCCACATGGTCCCTAAATCAGCCGGTGGCTGGCGACCGTGTGGTGACTACCGCCGCCTTAACGACGCCACTACGCCAGACCGCTACCCGGTCCCTCACATCCAGGACTTCTCTTCACACCTGGCGGGCAAGCTGGTTTTCTCCAAGGTGGATCTGGTGCGGGGCTACCATCAGGTTCCGGTGCACCCCTCAGACGTCCCCAAAACTGCGGTGATTACGCCGTTCAGGCTTTTCGAGTTCCTGCGTATGCCGTTTGGACTTAAGAACGCAGCTCAGTCCTTTCAGCGGCTGATGGATTCGGCGCTCAGAGACATGCCATTCATTTTCGTCTATTTAGACGACATCCTTGTCGCCAGCTCCTCCTCTGAAGAGCACCAGGCACATCTCCGTGTCCTTTTTGCGAGGCTCAGCCAACACGGCCTGATTATCAACCCGGCCAAGTGTCAGTTCGGGTTGTCCTCCATCCACTTCCTCGGGCATCTCATCAGCAAAGATGGAGCCGCCCCCCTCCCATCGAAAGTGGAGGCCGTGTCCGCCTTTCCACGACCGTCTACAGCTCGGGCGCTCCGAGAGTTCCTCGGGATGGTGACGTTTTATCACCGGTTCATCCGCCGGGCAGCCCACACCATGCGCCCGCTGTACGAGGCCCTCAAGGACAAGTCCCCCGGCCAGGCCATAGACTGGACGGCTGAAAGGGAAGCCGCTTTCGATGCCACCAAAGCCGCCCTGAGCGAAGCCGCCATGTTGGCTCACCCGTCACACAGGGCCCCCATCGCTATCACCACCGACGCGTCTGACTACGCTGTGGGCGCGGTGCATGAACAATGGGTCGACGGCGCCTGGCAACCGCTTGCCTTTTTCAGCCGCCAGTTGACTCCCAGGGAGCGCAAGTACAGCGCTTTCGACAGGGAACTCCTTGGTCTCTATTTGGCTGTTCGCCACTTCCGTTTCCTGCTGGAAGGCCGGGAGTTTGCGGCGTTCGTGGATCACAAGCCACTTACTTTCTGCATGTCCAAGGTGGCCGAGCCGTGGTCCGCCCGACAGCAACGCCAGCTTTCGTACATCTCCGAGTACACCACGGACATACAACACATCGCTGGCAAGGCTAACGTGGTTGCGGACTGCCTCTCCAGAGCGGTCATCGGAGCTGTGCAGCTGGGCCTCGATTACCTCCGCATGGGCGCTGACCAGACCTCTGACCACGGGGTCCAGACCCTCAAGGCCTCGGTCACGGGATTGCGACTGGAGGAGGTCACGGTCGGTGACTCGGGCGCGAAGCTGTGGTGTGACATCTCCACGGGCCAGCCTCGACCGCTAGTCCCTACGGACTGGCGCCGACCCGTTTTTGAGGCGGTTCACAATCTTTCCCACCCCGGTAGGAAACCGTCCGTGAAGTTGGTGTCGCAGAAGTTCATGTGGCAGGGGCTTAAGAAGGACGTGAAGTCCTGGGTCGACGCATGCGTGGCTTGTCAACGGGCTAAAGTCCACCGCCATACTAGGGCCCCTTTTGAACTGTTTGCGGTTCCTGAGAGGAGGTTTGACCATGTCAATGTCAACCTCGTAGGTCCGCTTCCCCGCTCTCACGGTTTCACCTACCTGTTTACGATGGTGGACAGGACGACCCGCTGGCCCGAGGCCATTCCCCTCACCTCGACGTCAGCTTCCGACGTCGCCCGCGCTTTCATCGGCACGTGGGTGGTGCGCTTCGGGACCCCGTCTGACCTCTCCTCTGACCGCGGTTCTCAGTTCACCTCGGAGCTGTGGAACGCTGTTGCTGTGGGTTTGGGGGTCAAGCTGCACCGCACCACCGCATATCACCCCCAGGCTAACGGATTGTGTGAGCGGTTTCACCGATCCATGAAGGCGTCACTGTGTGCCGGATTGACAGACGGCAACTGGGTGGATAAGCTCCCGTGGGTTATGCTCGGCCTCAGGTGTGCCCCCAAGGAAGACCTGCAGTCCTCGTCGGCGGAGCTCGTCTATGGCCAGACGCTACGGGTCCCCGGGGAATTCATTCCCACCGCCACTGTGCCCTGGTCTGCAGCCGGGCAGCGCTCCTCCCTGCTGGAGACCGCCGGGACATTCACGCCCGTCCCCACGTCGCAGCACAGCAACCCAGCTTTCCGGGTGTCCCCCGGATTACGGTCGGCGGATTTCGTTTTTATTCGCCACGACGCTCACCGCGGTCCCCTGCGCCCCCCTTACGACGGTCCGTTCAGGGTCATACGTCACGGGGACAAGAGCCTGGTGGTGGACGTTGGTGGCAGGCCTGAGACTGTGTCCGTTGATCGGATTAAGCCTGCTCACGTGGACGTTTCCAGGCCGTTGGAGTTGGCTCTGCCCCCACGTCGGGGCCGCCCTCCCATGTCCCGCCCCCCACCCCCTGTGGGGATGCCCTCGCCCTCGTTGGCGCCCCTGCCCCTGCCCTCGCCTGCGGCCCCGCCCTCCTCAGCCCCTGTGGTCCGTACGCGCCGGGGTCGGGCGGTACTTCCTCCCAGGCGCGAGGGTTTTGACTATGGGTGAATTCTGGGGGGGCTTGTGTGGTGATTGACATTATTCACCCACGGAACTATGGGTTGGGGTATTGTTCCGCACGGACATTAGTGAGTTGACTGGACTTCCTGTTTCCCCCGGTCTTACCTTCCCGGGCTGAAAAGCTGTTTACATGTTGTTCTGATGTTAAATAAAAGTCTAGCTTGTACCTTCGATACCCCGCCTCCGACTCCCGTCTCTCGGCACTACACGCGCATAATTAGCAAGTCAGTGAGACGAAGCTAATGCTCGGACTGTCGGGCACTAATAAAGTAATGGATATACGTAAATGGCTGCAAGGTGCAGCTGCTACACGGCCTCCACCTCCTGAAAACGAAGGGAATAATGCACCCATCTCCAGCGGCACCACCTCTGAAGAGCTGGAGCCGTGCTCTTTGACCAGCCAACCTGCTAGCCAAGCCCATCCACCTGCTGCAGCTAACGTTAGCGCTGGAATTCAACAACCCATAGACGATATTGGAACTGATCAGCCCAAACAAATCTTCTTAAAACAGTACCCTTACAGCATCCTCACTGGCAGGAGGCGTTCGTTTGTCTCTGCTTGGTATCACAACCGAGACTGGCTTGAATACAGTGTCAAGGCCGATGCTGCATTTTGTTTCTGCCGTCGGCAGTCTAGCAAAACCCGGAGAATGGATGCATTTATATCTGTTGGCTTCCGTAACTGGAAAAATGCGGTGGAGAGAGACAAGGGATTTCAGAAACATGCAAATTCAAAGGAGCATCTCTCTTGCTATGCAATGTGGAAGGAGCGAGAGAGGCGTGCCAGCACTGGAAAGGAGATTTCTACACTTGTTAACGCAGACCAACTACGAAAAAACAGGTATTATATCTCCTCTCTTATTGATTTCTGGTGGAAATTTAAACCAGCTGCCTTTAGGAGGGAAGATAGAGGCTTTTGATAACATGTCAGAGGGGGGCAGTGGCCTTTTCCTCTCCCTGCTGGACTATACGATAAAAAAAGACCCCAAATTGGCTGATGTAGTGAAATCAATCCTTCGAAACGCCACTTACACTTGTCACGAAATGCAAAATGAACTCATAAGTAGCCTACACATAGCAATATGGTGATTGAGGCTATCGTGGAGGAAATAGGAGACTCCTTTTACACACTGAAAGTAGATGGAACCCGACCAATAATTTCACCATAGACCCTATATGTAAATAATCTCTGTAATAATTTATCAAAGGCTGCTTTCCATTTTTATGCAGATGATACTGTTATTTATTGTTATTCCATCTAATTCATCTCAACTCAAGTTAGTATTAAATGCAGACAAATCCAAACTCATTATATTTTCAAATGGCAAAAAGTTAACTTCTTTTCTCCCCAACATTTGTACTGTTCAAGGGACTGACATTGACATTGAAAGGGTCACTACATACAAATATCTAGGTTTTATTATTGATCATAACTTATCTTTCAAGTCACACACTGAAAATGTTGTTTTAAAATTAGGTTTCTCCTTTCAGACAAGGAAACATTTGATCTCTGTAATGTAATAGATATAAGTCATGGTTGATGACCTTCCGGGTCTATCCAGCAGAGGGCGCGTGTTGCTTGCCGCGGGTGCATAATACATAAGACTTGAAGCAAGCTAACATCGTCTCTGTTTCCTTTGTCTTATATTTTCCCCATATTAGGTGAGTTCATCCGTGAGAAACGTTATATATGTAGACTGACTGTGTATAATATTAATGTGAATAGTGATAGTTGTTAGAGGTATTTTTGGAGGGTTTCTCTAGGTTCTGTAATTGTTGTAGCTGTGTATGCTAGCTTTGCGAGCGCCGTTAGCTATGCTAGCGCAGCTAGCTATGATAGTGTAGTTTAGCTCCAAGAAGGGGAGTTTGGGTGTTAATTTGGATATGTATGTTTGTACTGTGCATTTAAAAAGTGACATCTTGTGTGTTAAATTGGATGTATGTTTGCAGTACGCGCATTGTTAGTGGTTGTTTTATATCAAGAATCCATGTTCTGTATTATACAGCGTGCTATGTGTACCATGTTGTTGGCGGGCATAATACATAAGACTTGAAGCAAGCTAACATCGTCTCTGTTTCCTTTGTCTTATATTTTCCCCATATTAGGGGCATAACAGTAACGTTTTTACCAGTATTGGATTCTGGCGATCTGCTTTACATGAATGCCTCCAACCAGTGCCTAAAGACTTTGGATACTGTGTACCATTGCTTCGTGCATTACGTTTTATTACTGGAAGGATATATATATTGTGAGTTTGGAATAAATATGCACTTTATGAAAATTATTAGTTGGTTACTGTTAGTAAAAACAGTAAGGTTAATAGCCTACTGGATGTTTGTTTTGCTAGCGGATCGCCAGGCCCTCTGACCTGATCTGTGGAGTCTCAGCTGTTCATATGAACAGGGCTCGACATTATTTAGACACCCCGGCCAGCATAACGTAGGTTTTTTTTCAAATCGCCCCACAGCTGTTTGCTGCAGGGCGCAGCGCGAGCAGTCTCCGGTGAGCGGGAGCGCACTCATTCACTACAGTCAGTAGTGGGAACCGCAGTAGACAAAAGGCGTTGCTATAGCAACACGTCATGTTTATGTGAAAAGGGGTGGGGTCAATATGACCCGCTGACGGAAATAGGTAACAACAACAGAGGGTGCTACATAACACACTTTCAGGTGTGTGTGTGTGTGTGTGTGTGTGTGTGTGTGTGTGTGTGTGTGTGTGTGTGTGTGTGTGTGTGTGTGTGTGTGTGTGTGTGTGTGTGTGTGAGTTGGCGTAATGAAGCGTGCAGTGCTGTGTGTGTGAGAGACAAGAGACTTTACAGCATGTGTGTGCCCCCCCGTGGTAAATGATTGCCCCCCCATTCGATTTGTTCTGGAGCCGACCCTGTAACAGACCTACATTACTCTCTGTATTTATTTGCTGTAGTTTAGTAGATATCTACAAACAAACAGTCAATATTTTTCGAAGACCATTTAGTGCTTCACATAATAAAATACACAACGGCTGTAGCCTGATGTACAGTGTGTAGGTGTGTGTGTTGTACAATGCGTAGATGCGGCGGACAGACAGGTCTCAGTTGGTTTGGTGTTGGGGGGGGGGGATATTGCGTTTTGATTTGACGACGCTGCTGGAGAAGACGCTGGCGTTGACTGTTCGGCGCTTCTCCGCCTCTGTCAACCTCTATCACCCTCAACTACCATTCGTTCTTCAATCTTTCGAATTGGACAGCTGCCCTGCATTTACACATCTTTAATGCAATGCACATTATTTAAAAAAAAATGTTTAAACTTATTTTGGACTTCTGCCTCCGTTGCTGGCTGTAGCCGGCTGCCCTCACGTAGCCATCAACGTGCCGGGTGGCTATTGCTATCTGCTACATCGCCTACTGTCTGTCTCCGTCCCACGCAACAACCGTGGACTCTCTCTGCCTCCTGCCTTCATCTCTGGGGTGCATCTGTCCCGTCCCGCTGCTCACATCCTCCTGCCATGTCGTGGATCTTCCTCGTCTCCACAACAATCCTCCACCTCTGTGAACCTAGCTAGCCCGCTAGCTGCTATCTGCTGCTAGCTGCTATCGCTGCTATCGCTGCCATCACACTGCTCCCAGCCATTCCGCCTGTCATCATGCTGAAATACTCCATCTCACAGCTGCTGTCATTGACCAACTCCTCCACTCCGTCTTCCATCTCAGTCATCAGACATCTTGGGCTCCTTCGTCGACCCCGCTACATTCACCGAAGCACCCGCCGCAGTTTTGTTTACCTTCAGCACGGACAATCCATTGCATCCATCTGCTCCACGCAACGCACTGTTGCACACCTGACGCGTCATCAGAACGCAACTCCTACTGCTCCTCTCACACTCTCCCCCGCTCACCTACACTCCCAGCTGCACGGAATACCTGGAGCGGATCCCACTCCCCTCCGCCTCCAAACACATATAACAAGCCATTTCTCCCCACCATCAAGCCCCCCTCCTCTGCTCCACTGCCCCCCCTCTCATGCCCACCCCCGCGCTGCTAACCTAGACAACCTCATACCTCTCCAGCCTGCCACCACCCCTACAACCCCCCACTTGACCAATTTTGCCCTTCTAAATATACGGTCACTCAACAATAAAGCCCACATCCTTCACGAACTCATCCTGGACAAATCCATCGACTTCCTTCTGCTCACTGAAACCTGGCAACAACCCAATGACTTCTTCTCGCTTAATCAAACATCCCCCCTGGTTTTAATTACATCACTAAACCCCGCCCCTCACGCCGTGGTGGTGGGCTGGCTGTCATCTACAACCAGAACATCCGGACTACAGAACTCACCCTCCCCTCAGTACCATCCTTCGAATTTCTCGCCTTCAAAACCCCTCCCTCACTGACAGTTATCCTCATTTACCGCCCCCCTAAACCACACCCCTCCTTCCTCTCTGATCTCACTGAACTCCTAACCGTTGCTTCATCCCTCTCCCCACGTCTGTTACTCCTCGGCGACCTTAACATCCACATGGACTCCACCACCTGCAAACACGCTTCTGAATTTTCCTCCCTTCTGGACAATTTCTCATTTACACAACATGTCACCTTCCCCACCCACGATAAAGGACACATCCTTGACCTTGTCTACTCCACCAACCTCACAGTACTCGACCTCCACCCCTGCCCCTTTCCCCTCTCTGACCACAAACTCATACAGTTCACCACTGCCTCCCCGGTCCGCCGCCCCCCCCCCCATCCAGGAACATCACTTTCCGTAATTTACGCTCTGTTGATCCCCAGCACCTCTCCGACCTGCTATCCTCTACTCTCCCCCTGGACTCGAACCTCAGCTCACCCGATGATCAACTCAACCACCTTAATTCAACCCTACTCGCCTCCCTCAATAGCTTGGCCCCCCTCAAAAGGAAAAATGTCACTTTTAAAACCTCCTCACCCTGGTTCACCCCTGCACTCCGTAAACTGAAGCAAACCGGCCGCCAGCTTGAACGCCTAACCATGAAATCATCCTTCACAGTTCACCATGATTCCTACAAACTCCATCTCACTACCTACAGAGACGCCCTCAATGCCGCAAAATCTGCTTACCTTTCCACCATCTTCATCGACCCCTCCCGTAACCCCAGGACCCTCTTCTCCACCGTCAACAAGCTCCTCAAACCCCGTGCTGACACCCTCTTTTCCTCCACTTCCACATGCAGTTCATTCCTCCAGTTTTTCTCTGACAAAATCACTGCCATTAATCACTCCCTATCCGCTGCATCTGACACACAAACATCTCCCCCAACATCCACCGCCACAATTCCTCCCTCCATCTCCCTTGACCTCCCGAGCCCTCCTCCCCACGGCATTCTCTCCCAGTTCACTCTGGTTACCCCCCCTGAAATACTCCAACTGATCAGCTCCTCCAAACCCACAACCTGCTCGCTTGACCCTCTACCCACCCCTCTTCTGAAGTCCTGCCTCCCCGTCCTTTGCCCCTATATTGTCAACCTTTTCAACTCCTCCCTGTCCCAAGGAACCGTTCCCTCTGCCTTCAAAACTGCTGCTGTCACTCCCATCCTCAAGAAACCCGGTCTGGATCCCTCCTCCCATAGTAATTACCGCCCCATCTCCAACCTCCCCTTTCCCTCTAAAACAATAGAACGCATCATCTCCAAACAACTCCACCGCCATCTCCAAAAAAATGACCTTTTTGAACCCCTTCAGTCTGGTTTTCGTCCTCACCACAGCACAGAAACGGCACTCATCAAAGTCCTCAATTCCCTCCTCACCTCTGCTGACACCGGTTCCCTCAACATCCTCATCCTCCTTGACCTGAGTGCAGCCTTTGATACCGTGAGCCACACCATCCTGCTTACCCGACTCCGGGATATCGGTATCGAAGGTACTGCACTCAGGTGGCTCCAGTCCTACCTCTCCGACAGATCCCACTTCATCTCCCTCAACAATCACTCCTCTACCACAGCTTCAGTCACCCAAGGTGTTCCCCAAGGTTCAGTACTCGGCCCCCTCCTCTTCATCATCTACATCCTCCCCCTTGGTCAGATTCTCCGCCATCACAACCTGGACTTTCACTGCTATGCTGACGACACACAGATCTACCTCAGCACCAAATCCCCCCACAACCCCCCTCTCACACACATCGAATCCTGTCTGACTGCAATAAAATCCTGGATGCAACACAACTTCCTCAAACCCAACAGCAATAAAACTGAACTCCTCCTCATCGGCTCCAAATCCACCCTCAGCAAAACCCCCAACCTGACACTCACCATCAATGGCACCCCTGTTTCCCCCTCCACCCAGGCACGCAACCTTGGCGTGATATTCGACCCCACCCTCTCCCTCAACCCCCACATCCGCCAAGTTTTAAAAACCTCATTTTTCCACCTCCGCAATATCGCCAAACTCCGTCCCTCTCTCACCCGCCCCGCAGCTGAGCGACTCATTCACGTCTTCATCTCCTCCCGCCTTGACTATTGCAACTCACTCCTCTTCGGCATCAGCACAACATCCCTCAACAGACTCCAGCGTGTCCAGGACGCAGCTGCCAGACTCCTCACCCACACCAAATCATGGCATCACATCACCCCGGTCCTCAAAGAACTCCACTGGCTTCCCGTCTCACACCGCATTCACTACAAACTCCTGGTGCTCACCTATAAAGCCCTCCACCATCTGGCCCCCCCTACCTCACTGACCTCCTCATCCTCTACCAACCACCCCAGTCCCTCAGATCCACCTCAGCCGGTTTGCTC
The DNA here is from genome assembly GCF_949606895.1 of Notothenia rossii. Taxonomy (NCBI): domain Eukaryota; kingdom Metazoa; phylum Chordata; class Actinopteri; order Perciformes; family Nototheniidae; genus Notothenia; species Notothenia rossii. The sequence goes on along the minus strand of NC_136907.1, from coordinate 43,073,223 downwards.
TCAATCCCCAAGGCCAAACTCCGGAGCTTCGGGGACAGAGCCTTCTCTGTGGCAGCCCCGAAGCTCTGGAACTCCCTCCCCCAAGACCTCCGTGAGTCTGATTCCCTCACCCTGTTCCAGTCCCGTCTCAAAACCCACCTTTTCAACTCTGCTTATCCTTAAACCCGCCCCTCCCCCCTCTGAACCAACATCCTCCTGACTGCTTTTCTGTTTTTGTTTTGTTTTTTGTTTTTGTTTGTGTTTTTGTTCTTGTTTTGTTTGTCGACCTGACTCATAATGTAAAGCGTCTTTGGGTCTAGAAAAGCGCTATATAAATTCCATTTATTATTATTATTATTATTATATATATATATCCAGTCTCTGATTGTGTTACGTTATTATGAGAGTTATTTATATAAATATATGTGTATATGTCCGTATCTGTAGCCTGTTATTGTCTCATTATATCGCACTGTTAATGAATTGAAAGTAAATATATAAGTCGTCATGAACACATCTGTCCATCAGACAGAGGGCTGCTGTGCCTCCTGTCATCATTGATGGACGTCTCTTTAAAATGACCGCTCAGAGGAGAGGAGGTCTCATTTCTCTACCCGCCTGCTGCTTCCCCTCCTCTCTCCTCGGTTCCCCTCCTCAGTCCTCCGCTCGCATCTCCTGTGGGCGGGACTAAGTCTCGAGGATAGGAGTCGAGGAAAGGAGTCGAGGAGGGGAAATTAGAGTATTGAGAAACCTCTAATGACTGGAACACACCATGAGTTACAGACATAGCCCTGCCCTATTCTGCCATCAGAAAGGTGTGCGGGGGGTGAAGCAAGCTGACAGCTTAAGTGCAGAACAGCAACTCGTTGACTTCCTGAACAACCCGATAGAGTCCTGAACAAGAATGTCCCCTGCATGCACAGAGGGACAAACTGCTGGTAGGGCTTTCAATTCCCTCAATTACTGAGCTGTGCACAGAGAGATCAGAGAGTCCAGACGTGGAGATCAGAGTGCACCAGGTGTCAATCAATCAGAGTGACCAGAGAAAGGTGTTGGCTTGAGCACCTGTACACTAGCTTTGTGGTAGATACATGGAAACTATGGGATTAGTTTTGTATCATAAAGATGAAGCAACACTTTCTCAGAATAAAGCAAAACTAAGAGTTTAAAAGAAAAAAAACTGAGTCAAGCAAAATAAAATACATTTCAAAAATAAAACTATAAGTTGCAAACAAATCATTTGTGTAATCATGTAAACTATAAGTCTTTTCTCTTCGTTTTAACATAGGTTTTTGTTTGCCGTTCTTGTTTCTTCTTTCTCAATGATCAGACTGTTGCTCTCGCTGCAGCTCTTCTCATTTGCGCTCCTTCACTTTTTGTTTGAGATTCTGACACAAACGTCCCAGGTGGGCGGGACTTTCAGGGGTGCGTCCCCATTGGCTACTTAGTTTTTGAGTGACAGCCCAGTCCTCCAGCGATTGTACAGGTCCCCCTTGAAAAAGAGATCTATGATCTCAATGGTTAAAATAAAGGTTTGAAATTAAATTAAATTAAATGAAGAGGGACCTGCACCATCTTCATCCAGGCTGGGCGTCACTGGCTCAGTGTCATTTCATTTGACCAAATGTCTTTACATTTAACATATTTTATTATTATCCACCTTTTTGTTTTATGTCCTTTTATGTGAAACATTCTTTGAGACTTCATCTTCTGGTTCAAATTTCAATAAATGTAATTTGTATAATCACTCTTTTGTCTTTATTCTACATGAAAATGTAAGAGATTCCATTAAAATCTGTTGATTATTCATATCTTCCTCAGGCTAGGAATAGTATGTTGAGTTTTTAATGCTAAATGTATATCATTTTCTCAAAGGATATAGAATAAGACAACACCGTTAGTATCCATTATGAATGCTTCAGCTCTTCAGACCAACATAGTAAGATCTGAGCATGTTCCTAATTGTGTTGGTATTCAGCCTAGGTATGGTCTGTTTAATAAAGCAAATCTGCCACTTTTATATTGTAGAATTTGTTAAATTAAAACAGTCTTTAATTGGTTGTCCTAAACATAGCAATATATGCTTTTGAAAAATGTAACACGTCTTTGAAAAAATAATAGTATACAGTTTATATTGTATCTGTGGTGTCTCGTCAATTGTGTTAGTTGTGTATGTTTTATGTCTGTCATTTCATGTTTAGTCAGGTGTTTTTGTCATTCCAAGTCTCGTCAGGTTTCTATGTAATCAGGTTTTCATGTTACTTCACGTCTTGTCTGTCTATTTTATGTCGTCATCTCTAGTCAAGTCCCCATGTTTCATGCCATGTCTCGTGCTCATTTCCTGTTTTATTTTGTACTTAGCCTACCTCTTGTCTTTCTTTTCAGACCTTGTTACTTCCTCACTTTGGGTGTTTTCCCGCCATCGTCAGCGTCTGCCCCGCCCCTGATTGTTTCAACCTGTTCCCAATTCCCTCATGTTTAAATAGTCCTTGGCCCAATCCCAAACCACTCCCTCGACCCCTCCGTGACGGAGTGAACTCCGTCTGTAGCCACACTCGCAGCTCAACGAGGCTCCCTCCTGTCAATTGGAGGGAGTAAATACAGCAGCAAGCTTTGGGACGGCCTCCCCTCTCTCCAGCAGAAACAGGAATCAGCATCTCTTTGACAAAAAATGTAAATTAATAACTCAAATAAAACTCCAAACATCTTTAATTGTGTTACTTTTTTGTAAAGCTCTTTTAGTTGCTGCTGCTTCTGCTGCTGTGGAGGCCCGCTTTCACCTATAGTGTGCTGAGGTGCGGAGGAGGATTCGCCGCGGAGGAGCTCCCACGGCTGAAGGCCCGCCATCCACCTGTCTTGGTTCCGCTGTTGGAGGCCTGCTTCCACCTGTCGCTGCTGTACGGGGGAGGATCTGCCACGGCTGTTTCTGCTTCTGCTGGTGCGGAGGCCTGATCTGGGGATACCGCGGAGAAACCGGAGCGCTGCCACACTGCTGCCTCGCCTGTTCCTTGCTGCTGTCCTGACATGGATTTTGCCCCAGGAATGCGGATACTGTGTGCTGGACCGGGAAAATGGCCCTTATCGTGATTATGCTTTTACCTATTGACTGTGTTGGACAATGAGAAGATCGCTAGTCATCCTGAGAAGTCTACTGGATTCAGGTCTGTTCTACCGCCCGCAGTGGACATCCCCTGTACGTAGGCCTGTCGCGATAATCGATAAATTGACTTATCGTACGATAAATAAAAATGGGACTCGATAACTTTTCTGAGCTCGATAAATTGCCGTTTACATGCGTGTTTGTTTACATAAGGATGTGACCAGCATTTTAGCTAGGAGCGCTGTGGCTGCCAGACGAGCTGTGGCCGCCGTCCATGCGCGCTGTGAGGGGCGGGGCTGACACACAGCCAGGTCAGTACACTCTGTGTGCACGTACAACAGCGTAGCAGCCAAATTAATAATATGGAGACAACGTGTGACTTACTCGCGGGGAATTTAAAGTGAAATGGAATTGGTTACAAAACCTACACATCTCGATTCTCCGGTGTGGCAGTATTTTGGATTCAAGCCAAATCAACGAGGCCAACCTACGGACTTGAATGAGCCGGGCGGTGTGTCGCATTTCTTTAAAAAAGGTAGCGACAAAAGCAGGCAATACCACGCATTTTAAACTACACCTAAAACACAACCACTCCATTCTGTTTCCCCAGCTGGTAGCAAACACGGCAGCTGGAGATGGAGAGCCCCCACCTTCCCGACAGTTTACAATCAAAGATGCATTTGCCCGGCAATGCAAACATGTTGGTGTTCCTTGCTCGAAAACTTCGAAAAACAGATTTGGATATGGCCTGTTGAGGCATCTGGGCCTTTGTATGGACAGTGGACTGTACACATGACTTGTTTTAAGGAGATTTGTTTTGCTTGTGAGACAATGTGTGCTCATATTGATTTATATATATATATATATTTATCTATCCATCTATATAGAGATGGATGGATAGATGGATTGAGAGCTCTGTTTTCCAGCCTGAGTCTATTTAATTTATTGTTTTGGTTGTGTGTGATTTAATTAATTTATTATAATTTAATTAATTTGTTTTATTTATTATATATCATTTATATATTTTAATATTAGTTCACATTTAATTTGCAATGTTGAATGTTCTGTTTGAAAGGATGTACTAGAATTATTATGATATATTATTAGTATGTCAGTGGTCTAAAATGGTCTTACAATGGTGCCGACAATATTATCGTTTATCGCAATAATTTCCAGGAACATTTATCGTCCAACAAAATTATTTATCGTGACAGGCCTACCTGTACGGTTTCGGATGTGTTACACAAACAATTACTGGTTGCCTTGTCGCGGACATTCATTTAGACAAATGTTTTTCTTTCTCACTTGCCTGCTATGATGGTTCTTCAGAACTGTTTTTTGAACTCTAATCTCACTTTCGCGGAGTTTGCTGGTGACTCTAAAACAGTTGACAATGTATGTGTGTTGGTTAAGAGAAAAAGGTGCTTGGTATTTTTATTATTGTTACTATCAGGGAATGTGCAACCAAACCCTGGTCCACCCAGTAGTAGCAGTAGTCAGATAGCTACTCCTGCTGATTTTATTTCTAGGTCTGGGTTGGGATTAATTCACTTAAATGTGCGCAGTCTGTTACCTAAATTAGATTTTGGGCGCGCTCGACTGATGCTGATGTCATTGTCTTATCAGAAACGTGGCTAGATAAATCCATTTTGGCCTCTGACATTTACATAAATGTTTATAGTGTATATCGCACCGACAGTCCTAAAAGAGGTGGTGGCGTTGCCATTTATGTGAAAAATAAGTTTTCTGTAACCAAGATGGTTTCCAAATCTATTAGTAAACAACTAGAATTTTTAGCCGTGAATATCGAAGTAACAAAGGGTCAAAAGGTCATGGTGGTGGGCTGCTACAGACCCCCCTCAGCTGTCAAGGACTCTTTATCTTCATTGGCAAAACTTTTATCTCAACTTGCCTCCAAGGAAATAGTGCTGCTTGGTGATTTTAATTGGGACTGGTTAACTTCTGTGTCAGAGGATTTTAAAAACCTGTGTACCTCTTTGAATATTACTCAGATTATAGATAGTCCTACTTGCCCAAATATTAAGTCTCCAAATAAATCCTCCCTAATTGATCTCATTTCAACAAATGTTCCACATAAATACTCATCTGTGGGAGTATTTGCTAATGATGTGAGTGACCACTTTGTTGTAGCCACAATTAGGGACACTAAGGTCCAAAAGGTTAAACCTCGTATCATCCTAAAAAGAGACAAAAAACACTTTGTGGAGCAGGGTTTTATACATGATCTGTTTGATTTTGATTGGGGTAAAATTGATCTGTGTGCTGATATAGAAACTGCATGGTCTTATTTTATCTTGGTTTTATGGAAATTATAGATGGACATGCACCTCTGCGTACATTTAGAGTGAAGGGACGAGACAACCCTTGGTTTTCTGCTGAACTTTCCAGTCTCCTTCATGAGAGAAACAATGCCTGGGCAAAGGCTAGGAAATCAGGCTCAGAGGTAGAATGGCTACGCTTTAGGCAGCTAAGAAATAGCTTCACATCGCAAATAAAAAGTGCTAAGTCAAAGTACTATTTGTCAGTTACCACAGAAAACTTAAATAATCCTAGGAAATGTTGGAAAGCCATAAAATCGATTTCCACTAGTGATATCCCAAATGAGCTACCTCCGTGCCTCACTACAGTATCTGGCATTATATCAGACAGGGCTACTATGCTAAATTGCTTTAATAAGCATTTTGTGTCTTGTGGCTCTCTGTTTGATTCTGTCACTGACTGTGCTTCTGCTTCTGTGAACACTCCAATCCCTGGCTCTGAACAATGTGGTCTGGAAAACCCTTTCAGTTTTACTCCTGTTACTGTTGGTGTTGTTCATGAAGCATTATCCAAGTTAGATCCTAGGAAACCGGCTGGCCCGGACAACGTAGAACCCTTCTTTTTAAAGATAGCTGCAGATTTTATTGCTCCATCTCTTACTTCTCTTTTTAACCTCTCCCTCAGCACAAATACAATTCCAAAAGTATGGAAGTCTGCTTATGTATTGCCTTTACTGAAAGGAGGAGAGGCAACTATTTTAAATAACTATAGGCCAATCTCTAAATTGTCAGTTCTGGCTAAAGTACTCCAATGACTAGTGAGTGAGCAAGTAAAGGAGTTTTTATGTAAAAATGATATCCTGTCTAAACATCAGTCAGGCTTCAGAAAGAAACATAGCACCATCACTGCGACAATGAAAGTGGTGAATGACATTACTAGTATTTTAGATAATAAGCAGAGTTGTGCAGCTCTGTTTATTGACCTTTCCAAAGCGTTTGACACCGTTGATCATCGATCTTAAAGCAGAGGCTACTCAGTATTGGCATATCCAGCCATGCAGTGGGGTGGTTTGTGAACTACCTCTCTGAATTGTCCCAATGTGTTCATTTTGATGGGCTGTCTTCTGAGTGGTTAAACATTTCTAATGGTGTACCACAAGGTTCTGTTTTAGGTCCACTTTTATTCTCCATATATATCAACAGCTTAGGTGATAATGTGGATGAAGCTACTTTACATTTGTATGCGGATGATACCGTGATGTATTGTGCAGGTACCTCCATTAAATTACAGGCTGTTTTTAACACTGTTCAGACTCAGCTCTCTGAACTAAAGCTTCTTTTAAATGTGGATAAAACCAAGGTAATGCTCTTTTCAAAAGCTAAAAAGACACCAGAGCCTGTTTTAGATATTGTAACTACGCAAAGGAAAAAAATGGAAGTGGTAACCTGTTACAAATACCTTGGTATCTGGCTTGATGACTGTCTCTCTTTTAAACTGCATGTCAATAACCTGCTAAAAAAACTGAGGGTTAGGCTTGGTTTCTTTTACAGAAACAAGTCCTGTTTCTCACTTGAGGCCAGGAAAAGGCTAGTCACTGTGACCTTTTTACCTATGGTGATCTGTTTTATATGAATGCACCGGCCAATTACCTGATCAAGTTAGATGCCGCCTATCAAAGTGCACTGAGATTTGTGACAAACTGTAAAGCATTAACCCATCATTGTACCCTGTATGCAAGGGCAGGTTTGCTTTCACTAACTGTACGGCGGCTCAATCACTGGTATCTTTTTATTTACAAAGCAATGTTAGGGAAACTTCCATCCTACATCTGCTCCCTGATCTCACGGCGTATTGTAAATGGCTACTGCCTGAGATCGAATGCTGTGGTTGTATTAAATGTGCCAACTGCTAGGACTGTTTTAGGGAATACAGCTTTTAGATGCGCAGCTCCGCTAATTTGGAACAGTCTGCAAAAGGAATGGCAGTTGAGCAGTTTGGTTCCATTACATGTTTTTAAAGCAAGGTTAGATGCTATCCAATCGGAAACTGTTGGTATCTGTAAATGCTACTAGCTATAAAAACTGTAGTCAATGTAAATATGCCACATGATGTCCTCTTTGTTTTTCTGACATGTTTGTATTCATGTTGGAACCTACTTGCAGCAGGTCACCATTGAAAAAGAGGTCAATGATCTCAATGGGTTTTCACCTGAATAAATAAAGGTTTTGAATCGTTTTAAACCTGATGTTTATAAGCTTCTTAGTTTTTGCAACAGTCTGTAAATATACACAACTTTATAATAAAATGCACACATTTACCTTGTTCTAGACTAAACACAGGTATGATCCTAAGTTAAAAACATATGAGGTTGATAACATCGCAGTTTATCAGTGGATGTTTGCTGGAACTACTTGTAAACAGCGTGTTTCCTGACGGACACACACAGCGTGACTCCGGTCAGGTAGAGACTGGTCTCAAGTCAGCACCGTTGCAGACTCGCTGTTTGAGGGCTTGATAGCCCACTCCCCCTCCACACCGCTCCACACTCGTTGGTTTGGAACAGCCCTCAATATGGCGGACGCTCCGCGTGAATGCGCAAACGGAGGGGTAGGGTGTAGGGCAGTGGCGGCCGGCCCATAGGGGCGCTAGGGGCGCCGCCCCACCTCTTCCCACATACAAAAAAAAATATTTAAAAAAATATATATTTCAAAAATATATATTTTTTATATTTTTTGTTTTTAATGAACAAGGTAAATATCATACAATTGGTATCAGTAAAATGTATAATCTACAATAAAATCTTGTTTAAAATTGTGTTACGATGTCTAAAGTTACTGATAGGTCACATGTTTCCTGCCTGGCCCTGCCCTTGGCATTAGTTTATCATTACGGGGCGCTGCCCCCGAGCCAAACAGCAGCAACCAGCACGTTGCAAAAGTCTCAATAGTAAACTGTGCCGCCGAAACATAATTTCAGCCAATCAGCGCCGTCAAATATTTTGGTCACGAGGGCGCTCACTCGGCGCCCACGTTGCTTACGTGCGTTGACGTGAGTTGTTTTTTTAGACTCGCGAGGAACTGGGGTAGTATCTATAGTCACGCAATGTAGGCGGAGCCGTCACTTCATCTTCAATGAGCTCCCAAGAAAAACAACACAGCCGTTAGCGCTTAGCACTCAGAGCTCACAGCTCTTCATATCTGTTCAGAAACTAGACAAAAGTTAAACAAGTACAAACCACATACTGTCTGTGTCATGGCGAATACAGTCGCTGGTTTATTTATGTCTGTATAGGCCGTTGTTGTGAGTGTGGACAGTCGGAGCATTTACAACGTTAGCTTAGCCAAATCTCCATTAGAAAACACGCATTTTAAAAGGTTTTTCGCCAGCCGTCTGTCTGCAGACTTGTCAAAGCCTTAATTCATGGTTTTTACTATCCGGTATCAGTATGTTGTTACTTCGGCATCATTTTGAAACGTGTATTACAATTAAATCACGGTCAAATATGTTCATCTTGTTGTAGTTGTAGCCCCCTTGACAGCGATTCTCTCTCTAGTTTAGACTGCGGTCAAGCCAGCCTCCACTCGGAAAAATCTAGTCAAGCCAGCCCTCACGTGATATTGCGGTGCGCGAATATCCTATGCATTACGGTAGAGTAAAAATAAAATCCTCCCTCTGTGTTTAGATGAGAATAAAACAAAAACTGTCCAGTATCAAAGACTCATTTCACATCAGGGTGATAGCAGGACATCCCATCTAGTCACTCAGAAAAAATCAGGACATTCTGATGTAGAGTTTCAAGATAAAATACCTTTGAAATCTCTATTGTATGAGTTACCATCCATGTTTTTAGATGAGAATAAAACAAAAACTGTCCAGTATCATAGATCCATCTCACTCCAGGTTGATAGCAGGACACCCCATCTATTCACTCAGAAATAATCAGGACATTCTGATGTACAGTTTCAAAATAAAAGACCTTTGAAGTCTCATATATGAGCTATCATCCCTGTCCCCAAAGGTCTTTTATTTTGAAACTGTACATCAGAATGTCCTGATTTCTTCTGAGTGACTACATGGGGTGTCCTGCTATCACCCTGGAGTGAGATGGATCTATGATACTGGACAGTTTTTGTTTTATTCTCATCTAAAAACAGGGATGATAGCTCATATATGAGACTTCAAAGGTCTTTTATTTTGAAACTCTACATCAGAATGTCCTGATTTTTTCTGAGTGACTAGATGGGATGTCCTGCTATCACCCTGCAGTGAAATTAGTCTTTGATACTGGACAGTTTTTGTTTTATTCTCATCTAAACACAGAGGGATGATTTTGTTTGACTCTACCGAAATGCATAGGATATTCGCGCACCGCAATATCACGTGAGGGCTGGCTTGACTAGGTTTTCCCGAGTGGAGGCTGGCTTGACCGCAGTTAGTTTAGCATACTCAGCCCGACTCCGCCTGGTTGTTCCTGGCCCTAGAACCACGCTTTTATGGGGCCATTACATCACCAGAAGTCCCAATTTAAGGGGTAATTTCTCCCCAAAAAAATGTTTTTACTCACTATATCAACAGCCCCACCAAAAATATTTTCCACCAGCCGCCACTGGTGTAGGGGTAGGGTGTAGGGGGTGGTTTGGAAATGGGCCCTTGTCTCCCTTTGTCTTGTGCCAGTTGTCTTGTTTCAGTGTGCTTCATATGTCCAGAGACGCAGCGGATACCAGAGAGGAGAGTACCAGAGAGGAGAGTTTTGTTTGTTTGATATCAAGAGTTTTTTTTTTCTCCTCGCAAGAGTGATTTTTTGTTAATACTTTGTTTTATTTTTCTCATTAAAATATGAGTCGTTGCATTTGAGTCCAGTATTTTTGTACCCCGTTCTAACAGTATCACCTTTAGCTTGAAAATACATAGACGTGTTTTTTTATCTATAAAATAAATAAATAGACAGACAGACACTTTATCAATGCCAAATTGGGAAATTATTTAACAGCAGCAGTGTGTTCAGGTATTAAAATATTTAAAGTTGGAATAAAGTACCTCACAACACAATGCACAGCAATCTATAAAATAAGTCCGACATGTTCATGAAAACCCCCAGGAGACACAGACACTAACGTGGCCGAGTAGACTCCGGAGTTTGCTGCATGAGTTCAACACACTCTCACTCCATAATCGTCCAGGAGCGACGTTTGGTCAGGGTCCTGTGGGGTGCAGTTGTGACGCTCCTAGGCTCCTTCAGCTTCATAAAGGGACGCAAATAGCTTTCAACTGATTGCAATGTATTCAAATCTGCGGCGGGATTTGACGCTCATGGAAGCAGGCATTCGTTTGTGTCGGCTGCCCTTAAAGGCAATGTGAGCGTCCATTCCCATTGGATAACGGAGAATTGTACACCCGGAAGTAAGTATTCCCCTTACTTTCGATTGATTTTACAGTGATATCTGCACTACTCATCGACTAAAAAACATCAGATTATCCTTGTTAATTACACAACATTGATTGGTTTGAATTGTGTGCAATGCTTTTGTATTTTTCCCCTTCGATTCGGAGAAAACAAATATTTTTTCGGATTAAAGGATGGCAGAAGACACTACAGTACCCAGAAACCCCAGCTATCGTTAAGGACTACACCATGTGCTCTGTTTGTCAAACCCCGTTTTTTTTCCACCATTCATTCCAATAGAGAGGCGAAGTCACGCCCATCTACTTCCGGTCCATGGGACCCCGGAAGCGAAAAATTATACATTGAATTCAATGGAGAGAGAAAACGTATCTTTTGATCCCGTTTGAATTGTGCCACGAACTACACATATGATGTTTGTCAATCTTAAACAATCATTTCCATGTCAAAAAAGTCACATTTTGTCGTAAAACTGTTGAAATATAAGACTATGAAAGATACGCAACTACAAAGACTACAAATCCCAAATCCCATTCTGGGTCGCGTATGTGATGTCACAGGCGATAATGCTCCAAGTGGTTGAGACTCGTAATTAAAGCGAAGAAGAAGATTTCATAACTGATTTATTACCTCCAATAAATATAAGAGATTGCTCCAATAAATTCACTTTTGCAAGATGCCTTTGTGCTTTGTACCATGTTGTAATCACAAAAGTGATCATACCACTTGCTCGTTCTATCGCTTCCCGTCTGATGAAAGGACCAGGAGTCGCTGGATCAGACATATCAGGTAATATCATAGGTAATATACATGTTGTGCATGGAACATAGTCAAGTTAGCTACCTAGCTAGTAGCGACGAGTAGCGAGCACGTTAGTTAGCATTACATTACTTAGCCTTGTCCTTTTTAGTAGCCTTACCATGAAGTTATTATTTTATTACATGAAGTACACCAAAATGTTAAACAGTAAGAGTAGTCATCATGGTAAGTATTTCGTGAAACATTTGAAGAGTAGCCTACTGCGCCCTCCACCGGGTGCTAAGGAAGCAGTTCAGGGAGAGTCGAAGGAAGACAGGCAGGCAGGGAGCTTTGCATGACATTCTTCTGGACATGTGTCATTGTGATGACAGTGAGGGTGAGTCAATCTGTTTGTTGGAAAGACAGTAGTTGAGTGATTACTGAGAGAAAATTATTAAAAGAGATAGTTATTCAGTGTTTTTACTTTAAAGTGTTGTTACTGACCTTTTTCTCTTTTATTTTCTTTACCTCACCTGTAACTGCTGAGACCCTGAGGAACATGCACACTGACCTGCTCTGGCAACCTGATTTCCACTGTACATAATAGTATTTGGTTATGGTATATTATTTATATACATCAAAGGCACAATGCACCCCCCAGAGACACACATGTATTGAGTGTGATATTTTGCATAGGTCATGTGAAATCATCTTTACATACTAGAAAACTGTAGGAGCGGCAACTTGTTTTGAAATTGAATTTTTAATATCCGATAATAAAGTTGATCTGTTTTCTTTATTCTTCTCTCTTCCCAGCTCCACCCATCACCGTTCTCTGTTCCTGCAGGTCCTGCTTGCTAATCAATGCTTTATTTTTTTACACAATTACAAATAAAGTCAATGTATTGTATGACAGGAAGTTGTGCTTCATTCTGATTCAATAATAAATTCATTCTGCCTTCAACTGCAAAATGATTGTGGACTGCACCAACATCCATGTAGCTGCCCCCAGTAAGATGAACCAAGCAAAGCTGACCCTCAACATACAGCTGTGCTCTTAAGTTGACATGAAGAATTTGTGAAATATTGGTAATTATTTGGAAAAAATGACTGACGATGCAGAAAACTTTTTTTATTTAGGAACAGTGGTCAAGTGAAGCATTTATCACCACATATGTGTCACACTTAAAAGGCCAAACACACTGGCCAAACACACCTCGTTTACAACTCCCCAGTTGACAGCCATGACTCTGTCTAAATTGTACCCCCCAAGCACCCTCTTCATGAGGGAAGCGCATGGAGTGGATGAAAGTCCCAACCTCAGCACAGCACCAAAATTGCTGGCTGTCAACCTGCCCTGCCTGTGTAACTGCCACTGAGGATTTGTCCGCTGTCCTACGGTCTGGATGGCAGCTTGCTGATCTCTGCTCAGTCGCATTGAGGCAAGAATTGCCTCAAGCCCACGACCCCCATGCTCCTTCACCAGCTCCGGCACGTTGAAAATGGCCTGATGTTGAGGCTGCAGCTCTGGCTCAGGTGACAAAAGCCATGCCATGCCACGCTGCGCCCCTCAGTGCAGACCTGAACCAGTCTACTTCCTCAGTGGCGATGTCTCTGGCCAGTGGGTTGTATGTCTCCTCTTGCTGTTGGTAGAGTTGAGACACCGGCTGGACTACTTTTGAAGTGCCAGGCTTCCTCCACTGGCACTCAACTTCTGTGGAGCTGATCTGCCACATGGCAAATATTGCCAATGCTGCAGCGTGGCTGCATTTGTACATCCCCCGTGCACAACCACAGACAGCGCTCTGCATCGTGCCATCCTCTCCCATGTAGATCTGTACAAATAAAGTAAGTACCATGTTTGTTAACATGCTATAATAGATTGAATGAGCAATACAAGGATGGTCCGGATCTGGGGGTGGGAGGGTTTATTTTTCCATAGTTTTGTCCTCTTGTCTGATTGTTGTTATTGTTTGTTTTTTCTGTATTTTTTGTAATTTGTGTTGTATTGGTTGTGATTGTACATTGTATTTTTTTTAAATGTGTATTACATTTTTGAAAAACATTTGATAAAAAAAAAGGATTTAGTCAGGATCTAGACTCAGTGTGTAGTTTATGAATTAATCAATGCTCTCTACATTAGGAAAACACATACCAGTGTACCAGAGGGAGTCACACACAGCTGTGCCTAGATAACCAAACAAATTGACAATATAACCAAAATCCTTGAATCTACACACAGCAAATAAACTCAAATGACACAACGAGATGTAAAAAGGAGATCACACATATAGTCGATATAAAACTGTCCGCTTCAATCTGAAGAGCAACTAAAACAAAACACGGGAGTGTACCTTATTCTTGTGAACACTAATGTTATCCATAGCATACACACCCGTATACAGTACACCCGTTCTAGGTTCTGATTGGCTCTCTAGGTTGGCATTCTAGCTTCTGACTGGCTGTCCAGGTTGTCAATCATAGCCGTGGGCATATTATACTAGTCGACTCGTAACATCGCTAAACTTTTTTTCTTGACGGTTTTCTCAGTCAACTAATGCTATTGATAACAGTAACATAAATTAACACAGCCCTGCACACTGCAGTCATTATATGCCGGGTCTGTGGTTCATCATCTTCTTTTTCATTCTCCTCCTTATTGACTGACATTAACGTTAAACATTGCACTCATGTTACTCACCGAAACCTTGTAAAGCCGGTCCCGCATGCTGGCTCTTACAGAACCGACTAACTCCCCTTTCGTGTATGTACAGCTCTCAACATGCCCAGACTTGTAGTGATTTTCACCTCGTTTTATACTTTTATTCTCATTCTGAAAGAATGATGTGAAATGTGCCAACGTGACGGCCATCTTTATGTTGGTGACGCGTATTGTGCGGGACCAGAGACATGTAGTTCACTGAGCGGCTTAACACAACAAAATGTGTTACTTCACAGTTTTACGACACATTTTTATTTTTTTGACTTGCAAAATTTTCTTTTAAATTGACAAACATCATATGTGTAGTTCGTGGCACAATTCAAACGGGATCGAAAGATAAGTTTTCTCTCTCCATTGAATTCAATGTATAATTTTCCGCTTCCGGGGTCCCATGAGCTCCCCCGGAAAGGGAGGGACTTCTGCTCTCTGGCTGAATGTCACGTTTATGTCACGTGATCTTCACATTTCTCCCTGCAGAAAAAAAAAACATGGCCGAACTTCGTTTTTATTCTCGGTGCAAAATGCCTATTTTAAAGTTAGTTTGGCCATTAAAATGCGTTTTGATGTCATTTGATGCGAGAAATATGAGTTGTTATTTCAGATTATGTGTGCAGTGGATGTACATGATCTTTAGTTTGCTAGTTATTACGAAGATTACTTCAGGAAATTGCGTCCATAGAACGTTTTCATTGTTACCAAGGTGGTTGCTAGGGACGCTGCTATCGATACTATTTCTGTTATGTTGTGTAACTGTTTAATGGTGTTATCTTTATTGCTACCCCCTTCCCCGTCAATTTATAGTGTTGGTCCACAGCGCAAACGTATTAGTTTAACCGTATTAGTTTAATCCGCATCTAAAGATACGTTATTTTCCCCTGTGCAATTCCAGTCTCACATCTCACATCACATCGTCATTAACAAATACCGGAAACAGACCGAAAACGTTTTTAAAAAATACTTTATTCCGAGTGTGCTTGCTTTTCTATTTGAAAGTCATCACATAACGGCATTGTAATACATGGTTCGGCGGCATTAAATATTACATATATGCCGTAGTTCTCTATTTATAGAGCCCTGATGAGAAGACTTCTAGATAAACATGAGGAACTGCCACCAACACTGAAAACGTGACGTGGATCATAAATAAATCAGCAATTAAACAACATCTTATATTTCTTTTCACACAATACGTCTCCTTGCAGGATCAACACTAATTCGGCTAACTTTTATATTTGATCCAATTGGTAGATAGGCTGTACTATTTACGCCATAAAGGTGCACAGCTGATAGAAAGGAACACCTGGTGGTTAAAGCATGTTATTGCATTTCATTATTTGTATTATTAGATATTAATAGGATCCCTATAAAGTATATTCATTACTCTTTATTCTCTACTAATAGTTAATTAAAGACTGTATATAATGACTATTTTGCACATCCCTTTCAAGATTTCAAGATTTTCTAAGGTTTATTGACATATCATATTCACAAACGGTGTAGTTATGCAATGAATGAAAAACTTGGGTCGCAGGTTCCTCAATAGTGCATTACAAGACATCTATCAATATGTGTGCATACAGTACCTCCAGCAATGTTAACTATGTTGAAGCACTTATTTTAACTGATATTATACATATGTATTATACTCTTATAGGATGTAAACAGTGCTTGAATTGGAATAAAAAAGGTGCCAGTACTCTAAATCAGCAACAAGTATTTGGCACAAAGTCATAGTATATCCTATCCAAACCCACCTAATGCTGGTGGGTTTGTCTCTTCACTGTATATTTTAGAAAGGCTCACTGTACTTAAACAAAATGACTCAGGGTGCATCTGAGATTAGAGGGGGTGCAGTGGTAAAGTGCTATTTTTATAAGTGGGGAGTGGACCTGACACCCTCTAGTCTAGGGGGGTCCGGGGGTATGCTCCCCCGGGAACATTTTTTTTTAAATATTGAAGTTAGATGCATCAATCTGGTGCACTTTGAGAGCAAAATGAAGAGATATATGGATACCTCTCAACATCCATAATGAAACAACTGTAAACAGATTTACTTTTTCTTTATGGATATAAAAGAAAGTAAAGCTTGACTCCTACTGGCTGGTTAAATGACTCCTCGTCCCTGAGGCCACTACCAGTTTTTTGTGCCATTTTGCTGGATTTATTTGTCAATAGCGTTGCTGCACAAAGTGATAGCCCTCTAGTTTAAATCTACTGCCCAAAAAGAAACATATGGAGATGGGTTACTATTTTAAAAAAATTGCAAATCTATTTGGGAACAGTGGGGCCTGGCCTCAAATCCTATAGTGGGGTCCGGGGGCATGCTCCCCTGGTAAGATTTTTTTTTAAATGTTGGACTTAAATGCATCAATCTGGGGCATTTTGAGGGGGAAATAAAGAGACTACACCCATATGAAACAAAAATGTATACATTTAAATAATCATAAAATCATAAGTACATGGCCATAACCAATAACATACAATATCCAATATGAAAAAACATTGAAACTTGTTTATTTATTTGTTTTTGGTTCATTTATAGTTGTGAGTGTGTCTGGGCTCCTGAATCGGCCTCTCCTGTCTCCCTCCTCTCCCCCCTGCTCCTCTTTGAGGCAACAGCAAAGACTAGTTTTAGCTCTCAACAAGTTTATCTTACCTTTTTTCACCTAGTTAACATTTTGTTTGTATTATTCATGCATATTTTACGAATCACTACCCCCTCAAATGGAAATATGTGTTTACATAAATGGTGACCGAACCGTTTGAGACCCACTGAGATAACTTAAACTAAGTTAACTATCTAAAGACTCAGAGAGTAATTTACCTCACCAGAGCTGTAGTTATCAGCCTCTCAGTCTGACAGCAAAGGACTCTCCCTCCACCTTGTTGTTGAAACAGCTCCTTATATCCGTTAGCGCAGCTAGCTAGCACCAGATGCTAACAACAATACACGTAACCGGTGCGCGCGCTTTCTCGCTCGCTCGCGCCACACATACACCAACACACACCCTCCCGAGCTTGAATGACACACAGACCAATCGAGGGCATTAGTATGATCTGTATGAAAGTGGCAATGTCGGCAGGCCACGTCATGTAGACAGCCAGTCACCCTCTGTGAGGCAGAGTCAGACCCACATTTGCGCTGCGTTGCGTTTACAATATATACGTATATTGCCGGCGGCTGAGTACCGGCATTTTACTGAGTACCGGCAAGGTGCCGGTACTCAGTAAGAAGTGCCGGTACAACATGGGTAAAAATCAGAAGTGCCGGTACTGCGTACCGGTGAGTACTGGCCCAATTCAAGCACTCGATGTATATAGATATTTCATCTCCGGCCTTGTCAGGTATTGAACAATCAATAAATAAAGAACACAGAATTATTAAATATAAAACACAGAATTTGTGTGATTATTCTAAATGATTTACAAATAAACACCACTGCATATTTACAACTGTTACACATGCTGATGTAACGCAAATGTTTCCAACTTGGGATCAATAAAGTATATCTTATATTAAGATGATCGATGGCTACACTGAAAAAAAGGGGAAAGTGGGGTTGTTCAATGAAACATAATTTATTCATGTTTCTTGTCAAAACATGAATCAATCATGTAGAACTATTTTAATCTTGAGGGGTGTGCGTTCTATAAGTCTCAATTATGTTAAGAAATAAGAAAAAAGTTATGTTTGTCTCTGTAACTCCGCCCACTGAGCACATACGTCAGCAGCTTGCTCTGCAGCCGATTACTCAGCTTGTAATTATTATTTCCAAATATTTTATTCACAAATTAATATGGTCGGACTCAAACCCGTACTTTAATAGTTTCGTAATTGAACCTGAACAATATGGCACTTTAATGGACAAGATGTAAAGCAGAAAAAAAATTGCAAAATATATTTATTTTTAAAAATGTGAAGCTTTTTCTTTTTTAACAAAGGAGGGGGAGA
Source organism: Notothenia rossii (assembly GCF_949606895.1). Lineage (NCBI taxonomy): Eukaryota > Metazoa > Chordata > Actinopteri > Perciformes > Nototheniidae > Notothenia > Notothenia rossii. Next base: position 43,055,051 of record NC_136907.1, on the reverse strand, counting down.
GGGGGGGTTAGGGAATGTTCCGGTATTTGGACAACATTAACATGGGATCACTCCGGTCAATGTACGTACTTCGTCTCACTGGAATATTAATGGCCAGATTGAATACAACATCGACCCAAATTCTCCGGTCAATGACAGGAGAGTTTTGAAAGTGACAAAACACTGTTCCACACATTTAAAAACACTTAATCAATGTTTACCCAGGATCCATGCACCTTTCCTGGCTTGTAAAATGTGGTGATGCGCCCTGGAGGTAGCGGGTAGGCTCTGTGCGTGGTGCTGAACCCCAGCCTGTCTATGTGGAATACAAAAACAAACAAAGACAAACACCTTTAAGGTCACCAGGGTCGTGAGGTTCTGGTTCTGGCGGTGTGCATGGAGGGGTTTAGTCCGAGTGAGGAGTGCTCGAGCGTGGGAGGATGTGTAAGGCAGAGGAGGGGAACAAAAAAAAACGAATACAAATAAGTTAAAGTGTGAACCTCCAGCAGGGCAGGTGCTGCTGCTGCTGCTGCTGCTGCTGCTGCTGCTGCTGCTGCTGTGAAGGAGGAGGACGAATATTGATGCTTGTGTTCGGACGGTAAAGCACCGCAAAATCCACCCCCCCTTAAAGGTGACCAGGGGCATGAGATTCTGCAGGGTGTGAACAACTGGGTTTAGTCCGTGGGGGAGTGCTTAAGTCCGGGGGCCCGGGGTCTCACGGTGCACGAGGTTATGGAAGTGCCACTGTTGCCGGAGGTCCTTAGTCCGTCCTTTGGGGCTCTGTCAGGGGCTACAGAGAGGTGGTTTTCCCGGTCCCTCTCCTGGAGGTATGAAATAACCTGAGCTCCATGTGAGGGAGCCGTGCTGGAGCTGCTTAGTCCGTCCTTTGGTGGTCTTTGAGGGGCTAATGAGAGGTGTTTTCCCCGGTCTATTTGATGGAAGTCTGACACGAGCAGAGTGTGCATGCTTTGAAACTAATCCACCCACACTTAGCATGCTATTTTAGGGTATAAATCGTACCTTGTCACCATGCACTGTGCTCCCTGGGACGACGCGCCGTCCTGTGGGGACACATGAGAACTGCACTCAAATCACTTTGTGCTTTTTAAACAGTTTAACATATTTTTTTCCACATTTAAAAAACGCTTTCTGCCCTGGAAATCATTTCTAATCATTATTACCGTTATGGAGGGGCTGCAGGAACACTTTCCCCGCCTTTCAAACACTTTTTCCTGGCTTATAGCCTGTCATTTTGCAGGATATAATTTAACATGGAACCTCTCCCAGGGGCAAATACAGTGCCAGGTGTCAGACTATTTAAACAATGTTTACCCAGGATTCCGACACCTTCCCTGGCTTGTAAAATGCGGTGATGCGCCCTGGAGGTAGTATTTTAAACAACTTTTCCCCGCCTTTCAAACACTTTTCCCCGCCTTTCAAACACTTTTTCCTGGCTTATAGCCTGTCATTTTGCAGGATATAATTTAACATGGAACCTCTCCCAGGGGCAAATACAGTGCCAGGTGTCAGACTATTTAAACAATGTTTACCCAGGATTCCGACACCTTCCCTGGCTTGTAAAATGCGGTGATGCGCCCTGGAGGTAGTATTTTAAACAACTTTTCCCCGCCTTTCAAACACTTTTCCCCGCCTTTCAAACACTTTTTCCTGGCTTATAGCCTGTCATTTTGCAGGATATAATTTAACATGGAACCTCTCCCAGGGGCAAATACAGTGCCAGGTGTCAGACTATTTAAACAATGTTTACCCAGGATTCCGACACCTTCCCTGGCTTGTAAAATGCGGTGATGCGCCCTGGAGGTAGTATTTTAAACAACTTTTCCCCGCCTTTCAAACACTTTTCCCCGCCTTTCAAACACTTTTTCCTGGCTTATAGCCTGTCATTTTGCAGGATATAATTTAACATGGAACCTCTCCCAGGGGCAAATACAGTGCCAGGTGTCAGACTATTTAAACAATGTTTACCCAGGATTCCGACACCTTCCCTGGCTTGTAAAATGCGGTGATGCGCCCTGGAGGTAGTATTTTAAACAACTTTTCCCCGCCTTTCAAACACTTTTCCCCGCCTTTCAAACACTTTTTCCTGGCTTATAGCCTGTCATTTTGCAGGATATAATTTAACATGGAACCTCTCCCAGGGGCAAATACAGTGCCAGGTGTCAGACTATTTAAACAATGTTTACCCAGGATTCCGACACCTTCCCTGGCTTGTAAAATGCGGTGATGCGCCCTGGAGGTAGTATTTTAAACAACTTTTCCCCGCCTTTCAAACACTTTTCCCCGCCTTTCAAACACTTTTTCCTGGCTTATAGCCTGTCATTTTGCAGGATATAATTTAACATGGAACCTCTCCCAGGGGCAAATACAGTGCCAGGTGTCAGACTATTTAAACAATGTTTACCCAGGATTCCGACACCTTCCCTGGCTTGTAAAATGCGGTGATGCGCCCTGGAGGTAGTATTTTAAACAACTTTTCCCCGCCTTTCAAACACTTTTCCCCGCCTTTCAAACACTTTTTCCTGGCTTATAGCCTGTCATTTTGCAGGATATAATTTAACATGGAACCTCTCCTGGAAATGGACATACTCTGCGCATTTCCAGGAGAGGTTCCATGTTAAATTATATCCTGCAAAATGACAGGCAACAACTCTCTTCCAGACGTTTAAAAACACTTTTCCGACTATTTTAAACAACTTTTCCCCGCCTTTCAAACACTTTTTCCTGGCTTATAGCCTGTCATTTTGCAGGATATAACCTCTCCTGGAAATGGACATATTCTGTGCATTTCCAGGAGAGGTTACATGTTAAATGATATCCTGCAAAATGACAGGCTACAACTCTCTTCCAGACGTTTAAAAACACTTTCCCCGACCATTTAAACATTATTTATGGCTTGTAAAGTGCGGTGATGAGCCCTGACAGTATCAGACTATTTAAAGGGTTACCAGGAGCATGAGAATATCCTCCACAGAAGGGGTGGTGGTGCCGTGAATAAGGCCGAATATGGATACCGATGTGCCGACGGTAAAGCACCGCAAAATCCACCCCCTTTAGGTTAACCAGGGGCATGGAGTTCTGTAGGGTGTGAACATCTGGGTTTAGTCCGTGGGGGAGTGCTTAAGTCCGGGAGTCCGGGGACTCACGGTGTGCAAGGTTATGGAGGTGCCCATGTCAGGGACACATGCTGGAGGTCTGTGGTCCGTCCTTTGGGGGTCTTGGAGGGGCCACAGAGAGGAGATTTCCCCGGTCTCTGTCCTGGATGAGTGAAATAAACAGAGTCTCCATGTCAGGGACACATGCTGGAGGTCTCTCTCCCGAGAGTGGACGTCCATTGCCTGTAAATTGGTCTAACATTAGGTCTGTCACTTTGGCTAACCGCACCACTGTCTGTCGTCTCCCGCAAGTGGACATCCATTGTCACTTTGGCTAACCGCACCACTGTCTGTCGTCTCCCGCAAGTGGACATCCATTGCCCCTAAATAGGGGAGGGGTTCTACCATTTTTCCTTCCCGCATCGGAGGAGTAAGCTGGTTCTGTCCCGAGAACATCTCTACAAGGTAAAAGTTATTTAAAGTTATTTAATGTCATCAAATGTTTGTCATAGTTACAGGTTATCACAAGACGCATTGTTAGCAAAAAGCAGAGTTCACATTTGCAGTTACAACGAGCAACGTCAATTTGTAAACATTGTCATTCACTGGTGTTAGCTAGGATAAAGCCATAAAAATCATAAGGTGAGTTTATATTGATTGACTTGTGTTTAGCGTGTTTTTTTATACTGTGAGTATTTGTAGAGCGTAAGTCCGACAGTTGCTTGATTTACAATATTTAAAACTATGAACCTTGCCCAAATGTATGCACATTAAACCGAGCTCAGTGGGGAGGGGGGAGTCAATGGATGAGCTTGCGACATGTTTGCATGTCTATAGGCTACGTCTTGTTTTAAATGATTGTTTAATGTCTTCTGTCAGGCGGTGTAGAACTTTACTGAGTCGGTCCGGCTCTGCATGTCTACTCTTGTGCCGACTTTTAAGGGCGCTGATGCAGGTTGTAGGCCTACCTTATGTTAAGCGACCATCTTTACCCATTTAAGGTGTTGATTGTTAAAGATACAATATTGTTTGTGGGACTGCAGTGTTTTCCCTAAAAAAATGTGTTTATGTCTCTGCTTTGATCCGCCCTGTGTTCATGTAAATACCGTAAATACACACAGATCAAAACAGAGACACAATATTGTGTGTGGGGGTGTGTCCCGGAAAGCGACACTTGATACTGGAAAGTGGAGGATATTAATGATTGTGTTACATTTTAGCAGCGGTGCACATGCCATGAATATGGGGGATATGCAGGACAGATCAAGTAAGGGTTACGATCCACCCGCTGTGAAATGAACTTATCTTCCATATTTGCCGTACACTTGTGTTTAAGGAAGTTGAGATGTTTCTCGGTTATGATTGGTTGTTCCTCGTCACATGACGAGCGGTACGCGCTGCTGCAGTGCACGTCTCCATTGAAACCAATGGAAATAAGCTCGCAACGCTGATGTGTATGGCTCCGTACAAAGTTGTACTCATTGCATTAGTATAGGCTACTGTAGCTTTTTACACTGGAGGTGCCCATCTCGGCCGAAGTCGGTTCGTATTAACCTAAAAGTACATAATTAAATGGTAAATTTCGCCTTTAAGGATCAGAACATTTTTGTTTTATTTGTGTGTGAATAATAATAAATATGTTTTTCTGTGATAGGTAATTGGTGTGGAGAAGATTGACCTCAGCCTTGCTTTGAACATTGTTCCAAAGGCTCTGTAGTAAATGGTGAGTATTCAAATGTTTTGTGTGATTTACTTGACTAACTTAAACTTGATCTTTAACTAATTGAAAACTGGTATTAGTCTCACAATTTCTGAATATTTATTCATAACATTTACATACTGCAAACATTGCAGGGATATACACATTTTCTGATTTATTAGGCAAAAGTTATTCAGAAAGTGAGAGGCAAAAGCCAAACATTCTGTGATAAAGCCTCCTTCACAAAAGTGATAATGTTTTGTTTGTTGAAATGGCTATAAGGGTGTTTCTTATATGTAGTCTTATATTACAGTCATACTTATTTTAAGTCGCTTTGGAAAAAAACGTAAACTAAATGAAATGTAATGTAGTCTAACCTGGTTGTTCGTACTTGATATAAAAAGTTATTCTCACTATAGAGCCAAACAATAAACTAGCCTTGAAGTAACAAATGCATGGACTAGTTTCTCTGCATTGTTTTGAGGCAAGCACACAACTACAATCATAACATCATTAGAAAATGAAATTATTTCGTGATTTTTATGACTGTGATATTTGGTTTTCTTTGATAAATGCGGAGTTTAAGCGCATAACAACCCTGCCCCTCCAATCAAGATTTCTCTCTCAGCTAGATGTGCTATCTGAAAAACTTCTGAAGATTTTTGAGAAGAGAGGAGGACAGATAGGCCACCGTCTGAACTGTATTATGTCAAACATGACTCAAGTAAGAATTCATTTTAAGGAAATTATACATCGAGTCAATATTGTACACATTTCATTGAGCAAAATAGATTCTATCTTTTCTTATTCCCCTTCACTTAGGTTGATGATGTCGATTTAGGCCGGGATTGTCTTCTCAAGGGGCTGTGTGTGTACCTCAATGAGAGAGTTTGTGGTCAGTAGAAGTAATATTTGACCTTTTGATTTTTTTGTTGGGCGTTAAAATATTTATTTATTGAAACACCACATAGTATATATCCTAAACCCTAAAGTATCTGAACATCCCTGTTTTTTGTTTAATAGCCAGAGTACACTGAAAAGCTAGAGGGCTTTTAATTTAAAACGGATACAGGAAATGAAACATTTTTTATCAGGTCAAACAGGAGTATATCAGATAACAAGAAGGCTTAAAAGAACTGAAATCTGACCAAATGGATTTGTTAAACACAGGGATTTAGTAATGGGTATATATATGTATTGATTTGTTAGATCTCACTCTGTTCCTTTTGTGACTGTGTACTCTGCAGGCAGAAGATGAAGACGTCATTCTGCGGTCCATTGAGGGGATTACAGCGGGACTTTATGTTGTCAAACACAATTCCACCATGAGACCAGAGGACAGATGAGAGCAGATGATAGATGAGACCAGAGGCCTGTACTACGAAGCTGGTTCAACCTAACCTGGATATGTTTGAGTTAGCCGGTTGGCCTAATCCAAAACATACGGGCTCTCGCTAAACTGTACTACGACGCGGGTTATCAAGTGGATCGCTCAAGCCAGCCGTGCCCTATCTAGTTAGGTGCGCGTTCACATGAAAGGGGTGGTATTTGGAGCATTCGACCAATCACAAACATGGAGAAGCATACTGACAGCGCAGCGTCATACTTCCTGAATGAAAAGTCAACTTTAATATTTGACAAATATGAAGAAGTTAAACTTTAAACATCCATGAATTAAACACTTTATCCAGGATACCTGCAAGGTGAATAGAGCTGGTAAAAGAAAAAGTGTTTGAATGCGTACATTAACAGGTTTATGATATCACTGCCTCGTCTAAGACACGAGTGGATCTGACTTTAATTACATTTGTCTCGAGTGTTTCCTCAACTTAATGTGTTGCTTAAAATAATACTTCTGCATACAGTATGTGACACTGTGAGTGTTGCACGGCCAGATACGGCTCAGCTGACTCAGATAAGGCAATATATGATACATTATGATGTGATATGCCGCGGACTGTACTTAATGTTACTCTGATCCGGTTACTTATGTTGTGGCAGATATATAAGTAAGCTTTCTTAACGCTAATGTTATAATAGTCAGATTGCTCTGAAGATGGGAGGTGATATTCTATTAATGTTCACGTTCACACAGTCTGTGATTTTTGCCGGCCGTCTTTCCTGCAACGGCAGCTTTTCTGTAAGTCCTTTCTCCTGTAATATGACTTGATCGCTTTAAACTCCGCACACTGAGCTCTGATTGGTCAGCAGGCAGTGCTTTCACTGAGTTGAGCTCTTAGCCTGCAACCTAACCTGCTCAGGGGCAGGTTAGCCGCACAGCATAGGTTACCATGGAGATCTAGCCTGCTAAAAAGAGAACCAGCTTCGTAGGACCGGAAACTCAGAGTTTTCCCTGAAGTTAGCCGGCTAAGCGAAAATCCTGCTTCGTAGTATACCCCCCTGAGCACAGATTGTCCTGGAAGGCCAACAGGTAGCCTACTAACTGATGTGGACAACATTGCATTAGCTGCTACCATGCTGTTTGGACTAATGTATGCAATAAACCTGAACTACCCCCCTAAACTGAAGTGCACGTTCGAAGTGCTCCAGCAAATGTTAATGGAGCTAGGCGGCAACATGCTATCCAAGAAAGCCCAAGCTTTTAAAAACAAACTGTTTGAGTGAGCTGTTGCCATGGACCATTGTGCACTTTTACAGCATTCATACTGGAATTTCATCGATACAACTGTCTTGCACTTCCTTTGCTCATGCTTTTTGCTTGATTTGCATGTTTCAGAAATGTGTGTTTTTCCTGGGGTCTTGTGTTTTCAGAATGTACCACTTGTCATGTGTTTCAGAATGTACTAATTGCGCTACTTCAAAATGTCAGTTCTTGTTTTTATTTGCAATACTTTATTTTGTGCATATGTGGTGAGAAACCAGGCCATTTTTATACTTTCATGTATTTTTCCAAAGCAATGCCATTGCTTTTTTGCATTAAAGTGCCCTTTCATATTAGCAGGTTACTATTTAAATAATAGATTTGCAAGAACATTTCCTTTTTTCCGAATCCGTGTATGGATTGTTTTTCTTTATTAAACACGTAAACGGAAGAGCGTCTGAGAGGCCTTTTTGCTTTTTGCTTTTTACCTTACCAAATGGTCTAATGGTCATTGGAGCGAGGGGCGGGGCGAAACTCACGGAAGTGATTTCAAAACAAAAGCACTCGTTTGCTAAAATCACACTTGAATCACTACAGTATCCTGCTGAAGGAACGGTGATTATTTTAAACAAGGCGAATTTAGCGATCACAACGAAAACGGCCAAGACACATATTGAGCCCAGAAAATGAATGTTATTAAGGGCTGTAAATATAATAAGCCTATGTCTAAAATGGACAACATTGTTAGGAGATTTAAACTATAGGCTACAGCGGTTCTGCACTGCGATCAACTCAGCCGCCTCTCGCGTTTGTTTTTTCAGATCAGCTGCTCTTCATTATTCCTGCTATATTTGACGAGTGATACAAATATTTGTTACCACAAGTTCTTAAGGAAACTGACACTGTTGGACTCGGTGCTAGTTAGACTTCTACCAGAAATCAAATGAAGTACTTACTGTGTACTTTTCCAATAATCCTCTGTCAATGTCCCCTCCTGAGAACAAGAATGCATGTTTCTCTGCTATTTTGAATAAGTGTTAAAAAAACTTTCTTCATGAGACTGATATTGTTGGACAGAGTATTTTAAGAGGATGGTAGACTTGATATCAGCACTCCTTCCAGTCAGTACTCCAGCAGCATTTTTATCCCATGGAAAGTCTTTAGAGTCTGGCCTGGGTAGCTGGTCTATCCTTCAGCACACTGAGACACTCTTGTTGGCCTCTTATGATGCTGCTGTCTTTTAAAATATGATTATTTCTCTGCTCCTAGTTCATTCCTCGCAGATTCTTCCATCAGTCCTAGTCATTGCATGTCAGTCAATAGAGCTTCGAAAAATGTGTCCAATTCAACAAGAAATGTTTTGTGAGTGAAGGCCATATCTAAATTATTGATGGTTTGATTGTGTAATTACAAGGTGAGAGAAAATAAATCCACATCCTCCTATGAAACCTATTTTATTTCCTTTTCCATGTTAAATGTATACTTACTTGCATTAAAAAATGTGCATGTTGAACTACATGCTGGATATCTTCCCCAGCCTCAAGGAAATACAATAAAATAAATGGATTCATCATTTTAAAAAATTGATGAAAATGTATAAATTAATGATGTGTGCAAACATTTCAAATTTAAATATAAAATGAAAAAAAAGTTTACTTTTGAAATGATTTCTCACAAAAACCTTTCTAAATTATGCTAAATTATTAAAAAAGGTTTAGTCAATATACGTTTTTCTACCTAAAATAGTTGAAATTGAACGTAAACTATATCAAACACCACATGCATGACAATTAGCCCATTTGTGCCCGCTATTTAAATTGCCTTTGGTTAGTTAATACAAATATTGATATTATATATAGCATACAGTTGATGCAGTCTTTCTGAACACTTTTTAAAAAAAATACTGCAAATGAAGAATATTTTAAATTTTCTGCACAGACAGTGCCTTAACTTACAGCAGTTGAAAAGATTTGTGGATGGATACATTCTTCATGGGCTTCAATGGCTCTCTAGTAAAGGGTGTTTTATGGTTGCTTGTATTATCCTCAGATAGTGGTTTGTTTAAATAACTAGTGACATTTTAATAAATATTGCAAAAAAGAGCTCCAAAAAAGGCATATAACCTGGCCGGCTTAGCCAGTGTGTATTTCTTCAAGCACCACAAGATTCATAGTTTATAAAGTACAATTCTGGGCCATTGATTGTGTCATTTCTCCAAACACATACAAAAATGCCTGTTTTTGAAGCCTTAAAATGGTGCAGGAAAAGGACTTTACATTGTATTATACTTAAAGACAGGGCTATTCAGTTAAGAGAAGAGGAAAAAGGAAAGAAAATTGTTATAATGGGTGATGTAACATTAATGACAGACATAATATAAGGTCCTTGGCACTCAGACTCTAGAGTGGTCATTTTGTGATCATGGGCATCACCCTTGTATACAGCATCAGGACAATATCATATGGAGTCAGACACTGGAATTGTGCTGGAGGCGTTGACTTGGACTGATGGAAGGATCTGCGAGGAACGAACTAGCGGCTGAGAAATAATCATATATTAAAAGACGGCAGCATCATAAGAGGGCAACCAGAGTGACAGAGTGCATCAGTGTGCAGTCTACCATCCTCTTAAAATACTCTATCCAACAATATCAGTATCATGAAGAAAGGTTTTTTTAACGCTTATTCAAAAATAGCAGAGAAACATGCATTCTTGTTCTCATGAGGGGACATTGACAGAGGATTACTGGAAAATTACACAGTAAGTACTTCATAGTAGCCTACTTGTGGGGGTAGTTTCACTAGTACTGAGTCCAACAGGATCAATCTCACGAAGAACTAATGGCAACAAAAAAGAATTCCCTCATCAAACTTAGCAGAAGTGGCTTGATTTTGTTCTCAGCAGGGGAATTTGACAGAGTATTTCTCAATAAATACACAGTAAACGTATTTCAATGTATTGTAAGTAGTAGGCTAACTAATAAAAAGTCAAACAGTATCAACTTCATTAAGAACTAATTGTAAAATGATATTTGTATCATTCATCAAAGATAGCAGAAAAACATGCATTATGTACTAAGGAGGGGACTTTGACAGAGGATTACTCACACACAGTAAAAGTACTTCATTTTATTTCTGGTATAAGTCAAACTAGAACCGAGTCCAACAGTGTCAGTTTCCTTAAGAACTTGTGGTAACAAATATTTGTTTCACTCGTCAAATACAGCAGGAATAATTAAGAGAAGCTGATTTGAAAAAAAAACCGCGATAGGCGGCTGAGTGACCGCAGTGCAGAATCGCTGTAGGCCTATAGTTGAAATCTCCTAACAATGTTGTCCATTTTAGACATAGGCTTATTATATTTACAGCCCTTAATAACATTAGTTGTCTGGGCTCAATAAGTGTCTTGACTGTTTTCGCTGTGATCGCTAAATTCCCCTTGTTTACAATAATCACCGGTCCTTCAGCAGGATACTGTAGTGATTCAAAGTGTGATTTTAGCAAACGAGTGCTTTTTTTTTTAAATCACTTCCGTGAGTTTCGCCCCGCCCCTCGCTCCAATGACCATAGAGAACCGCAGTGACGCGTCGAAAAGCCCGGAAGTAAACTTCTTCCGGTTCCTTCATGAAAAACCAATGCAAATTCTCCATAGGATTTTGGGAAATAGCTCGAAATAAGGTCTGTGGTTGACACACATTTAAGAGAGGGATCACGTTTTGTTCAGCCGGATAATCTCCACATGTCAACCCTACTTTTATAATTCTTGAATCATAAATCTAGTCGCCAAAAGCGAAATGCTAACGTTATGCTATAAACGAACTACAAGCCAGTGCAGCAGCAGGGTCGCACGACTTCAACGTCACGCCAACTTAAGATCGTTTCAACTGACTTGCACTGAAACTGCACTTTGAACACTTTAAATATATTAACATTTTAAAGTGTATACCCCGGTTATCTAGGCCCTTTTTGTTTTGTTTAATGTATACCACGTTTATCTAGGCCCTTTTTGTTTTGTTTTATGTATGTCACACTGTGGGAAACGATATTTCTGGATGTATAACACATAACACAATTTTTTACAATAAAGCTGAATTTGACTTTCGCGTGCTTGCATAATTTAATAAAGCTTTTCATTTGAGCCACACTGAATTTAACTAGAAGTCATGGCTGTGTCAATTACCAGTCTGATATCGTTTTACAAAGATGACAAGAAGAGTGTAGATAGAGGAGAGAACCACTACAAGTCAGGACACGTAAAAGTGCAGCCTAGATGAAGGTGTGCTTACCGGTGTTGTCAGGGCTAGCATGAGGGACAAGTTTTATAGTGTCGGTGAGTAGTGATAGCAAGACTACCGTTAACCTATAGTTAATTTATTCACATTAATTCCCATCAACAAATCAATTGTATGTGTCACATGAAATCTTTATTAGGCAAGGCAAGGCAAGTTTATTTATATAGCACTTTTCAACACAAGGCAATTCAAAGTGCTTTACAAAAAATGAAAGACATTAAAAAAGGCATTTAAAACCAGTCATTAAAAAAGAAAAGCTAATAAAATAAACATTAAAAGAAAAAATACATGGATAAAAGTTACAGTGCAGTCTAAGATATGAATAGTTCAATTAAAAGCAGCGACAAAAAGAAAAGTCTTCAGCCTGGATTTAAAAGTAGTAAGAGTTGCAGCGGACCTACAGGTTTCTGGGAGTTTGTTCCAGATATTTGGAGAATAATAACTGAACGCTGCTTCTCCATGTTTAGTTCTAACTCTGGGGACAGAAAGCTGACCAGTCCCTGAAGACCTGAGAGATCTGGATGGTTCATCATTTAGCAGGAGGTCAGAAATGCATTTTGGTCCTAAACCATTCAGTGCTTTATAAACAGCAGCAGTATTTTTAAATCTATTCTTTGACACACAGGAAGCCAGTGTAAAGACTTCAGAACTGGACCGATGTGATCCACTTTCTTAGTGTTCTGAATCAGCTGCAGCTTTCTAATAGATTTTTTTGTGAGACCTGTGAAGACACCGTTGCAGTAGTCCAGTCTACTGAAGATAAAAGCATGGACACGTTTTTCCAAATCCTGCTGTGACATCAGTCTTTTAATCCTAGATATGTTCTTTAGGTGATAGTAAGCTGATTTAGTAACTGTTTTAATGTGACTGTTGAAACCAATAACTAATTTAACCCGCTGACAAGAGAGCCCACCTCCGAAGATCGTGACTGGCTGAGGGACAGACTCGGGGGCAAGTTTTCAGGAATTTCTTGGCTTCTCTCCCCCGAGCCAGAAGAGGAACACTACAGCTTGGAAACAGTTACTGTTCCTGAAATTATCAAATCTGTTGGGCATCATTGTCTGAAGAGCAACAGAGGGCAATTCCGGTGGCTACCACTGGTCAGCGAACCAACCCAAACTGGCATTTGTTCAGGAAAGGAAGGTTGACTGCCAGCAACCTTGGAGCTATCCTGAGGTCAAAGCGTGTGACTGCTTCCCTTATTGCCAGGCCCTTGATGGTGTTTTGTCTGTACAGTGGGGGACTATGAATGAATATGAGGGCGTCAGGGCATTCACCACTGCAACCCAGATGCAGGTCCATGAGTCAGATTTGTGGCTCTCCCTATCAGGATTGTTGGGGGCATCTCCAGATGGTCTGGTAGGGTCTTCCGCTGTGCTGGAGGTAAAGTATCCCTACGGAGCCAGGGAAATGACAATTAGTGAAGCATTGCAAATCAAGGGCTTCTGTGTCAGTAAGGAAGGAGAAACATTCAGCCTGCGTGAGGAACATCCTTACTGGCACCAAGTGCAAGGTCAGCTTCACCTCACTGCAAGAAAGAAGAAGAAATAAAAAAATTGTGAATTGTTTTTAAATTTACATTTACTCGCCTTTGCAATGTTGTGGTTGTTAGAGTGTTAGGTTTCCTGTCAGCTCGTCTGTTGGGAAGATATAAAATATTAGTTTCATGGAAGTCACACCGTCACATATACTGTAAGAGCATTAAGACATACAGTACATAGGCTAAAACAAAACATCTAAAGATATAACCTTGCACTTTGATAAGTCTCGTGAACATTTTCACTATTTTGACATTTTTATAGATCAAAATTGAACTAAAGAAATAAATGGTAGATTAATCCATATTGAAAATAGGTGTCAGCTGCTACACTAATTATAATAGTTATATTTCTTAATTAATTAAGATAAGATATTACTGTATTGATCCCAATTTGGGAAATGTTTGTGTTGCAGCAGCATAACAAGAAAAAAAATATATAAGTTATTATATACAAAAGTATGTGAGGGATGTAATATTAAATTGAATATAAATGTAAAATGTACATGTGATTTTACATCCAAGAGAAGCTATGGAGCAGAGAGTTCTCTGCCAGCCAGAGGTGATGTTATTAGTCCAATATGTCAAACTGATTTCCCTGACTACAATCTTTAGTTACATGGTGAAACGTTATGCTGCTTGTACTAATTAGACTTATCATATAAGCCACACAGGTTTTAATAGGATGTATTCATTATCTTTACTTATGTTGCGGTCTTTTCAGCAGCGCCATCTCTAAAACGGCGATACAGTCACTACCCATCATTTACATTTCACCGTGACATGGACAAAAATGTAACGTCAGCTTACCTCATGACACGAATCCAGACTTTCCTTTGGAAAACATTGGCCGGGAAACGATAGAACAAGCACGTTTCATGCGAAGACCTGTGGCTGCAACCCGGAGCAAATCAACAAACCATTGCGTAGCTAACTAGTAGCGCTAGCTTTAGCTAACGTTAGCAAACAAAACGAACTGCCGAGTAAAATTGGAAAACACTGGTAATTAATTATTCTATAATTTGTAAAACTACAGTGTTAAAAACGATAATTTCAAAAATACAGATTCTAATAGTCAGATATAGATATACAGATACTAAAGATAGGCAGGTACTTGCTTTCAAGCAGAACACAGGGGAAAACAAACTTAGCGGGAGTGTTTATGTGTTCTGCGTATTGACGTACAACGGCCTCGACAATTTCTGTAGTCCTATTCAGCCAGTCGGTAACAACCATCGTTTTTCAGACACGTAAACTCTTCAAAAATCCCCAGTGGGATCACTGCTGATGTATTTAATGTCGTAGAACAAAACGTGACTTATCTTTTAAATTCGTGTCAACCACAGACCTTATTTCGAGCTATTTTCCAAAACCCTATGGAAAAAATGCATTGCTTTTTGAGGAGGGAACCGGAAGTGCTAAAAATGCTAACTTACTTCCGGGTTTTACGACGCGTCACTGCGGTTCTCTATTAGACCATTTAGTAAGGTAAAAAGCAAAAAGGCCTCTCGAACGCTCTTCCGTTTACGTGTTTAATAAAGAAAAACAATTGGAAGGTAGATACACGGATTCTTTCGGCTAGGCGTTGACATTTTCTGTTAATTGTTTACTATGAATGAGTTACAAAAATAAGCCTTTCTTTGCCATTTTGCCCAATAAACCTTTATTTTGTTCGGGAGAATAGTTTCCTTTAAGCTTGCTTGCTGTGTTCTAACACAATAATGTATATGTACACTGAAAAAAAAAGGCTGTTGGATTCACATGATTTTAATATGGAAACCGGTTCCACATATTAAAAATATGTGTACTTAAAACTATTCCATTATGTTAAAGACACACAACTATGTTATGTCAAAGAAACATGAAATTGTTATGTTCATTTGAATATTTCCTTTAATATAGGTATATTAATTTACCCTATGTTTAACCAACATTACTTTTTTATGTTCATTTTAGGCTTTTAATATGCTCAGTATATTTAACTTGTACCTGTTAAAGCAACATGATTTCTTTATTTAAGCTTCACTGTAAAAAGTCTGTTGGACTTAAGTAATAAAAAACATGGAAACCGGTTGCACATATTAAAATCATGTGTACTCAAAACTATTCCATTATGTTGGACACACAACTATTTTATGTCAAAGAAACATGAAATTGTTATGTTAATGTGAATATTTCCTTTAATATTAGTTATATTCATTTACCCTATGTTTAACCAACATGACTTTTTATGTTCATTTTAGGCTTTTAATATACTCAGTATATTTCTGTACAGAGCCACATTAATGTTTTGTTTAAACTACATGCTATAGTTTTCTGTACATTTTAAAACAAATAGTCAATAAAGACAAACACATTTCTTTGAACAACATTCATGCATTTTTCTCAATAAATAAAACAATATTAACAACCACCACACATCCAGATGAGCTTTTGGTTTTTCCATCATGCAGCTCCAGGAGAATTAACAAATACATCGAAAATAAAGAAATAGAAGAAATCGAAAAAGTTTGTGATGCATGTACATATACATTATTGTGTTAGAACACAGCAAGGAAGCTTAAAGGAAACTATTCTCCCGACCAAAATAAAGGTTTATTGGGCCAATTGGCAAAGAAAGTCTTATTTTTGTAACTCATTCATAGTAAACAATTAACAGAAAATGTCAACGCCTAGCCAAAAAAAGGAAATGGTCTTGCAAATCCATTATTTAAATAGTAACCTGCTAATATGAGAGGGCACTTTAATGCAAAAAAGCAATGGCATTGCTTTGGAAAAATACATGAAAGTATAAAAATGGCCTGGTTTCTCACCACTGACATTTTGAAGTAGCGCAATTAATACATTCTGAAACACATGACAAGGGGTACATTCTGAAAACACATGACCCCAGGAAAAGCCCACATTTCTGAAACATTCAAATCAAGCAAAAAGCATGAGCAAAGGAAGTGCAAGACAGTTGGATCGATGAAAGTCCAGTATGAATGCTGTAAAAGTGCACAATGGTCCATGGCAACAGCTCAACAGTTTGTTTTTAAAAGCTTGGGCTTTCTTGGAGAGCATGTTGCCGTCGAGCTCCATTAACATTTGCTGGAGCACTTTGAACGTGCACTTCAGTTTAGGGGGGTAGTTCAGGTTCATTGCATATATTAGTCCAAACAGCATGGTAGCAGCTAATGCAATGTTGTCAACATCAGTTAGTAGGCTACCTGTTGGCCTTCCAGGACAATCTGTCCTCTGGGCTCATCTGTCATCTGGTCTCATGGTAGAATTATGTTTGACAACATAAAGTCCCACTGTAATCCCCTGAATGGACCGCAGAATGACGTCTTCATCTTCTGCCTGCAGAGTGCACAGCCACAAAAGGAACAGAGTGAGATCTAACAAATCAATACATACAGTATATACAGGACTGTCTCAGAAAATTAGAATATTGTGATAAAGTTCTTTATTTTCTGTAATGCAATTAAAAAAACAAAAATGTCATACATTCTGGATTCATTACAAATCAACTGAAATATTGCAAGCCTTTTATTATTTTAATATTGCTGATTATGGCATACAGCTTAAGAAAACTCAAAAATCCTATCTCTAAATATTAGAATATCATGAAAAAGTATACTAGTAGGGTGTCCAACGAATCACTTGAATCGTCTAATTAACTCGAAACACCTGCAAGGGTTTCCTGAGCCTTGAAAAACACTCAGCTTGGTTCAGTAAACTAAATCACAAGTATGGGGAAGACTGCTGATCTGACTGCTGTCCAGAGGACCGTCATTGACACCCTCCATCAGGAGGGTAAGACACAAAAAGAAATTTCTCAAAGAGCAAGCTGTTCACAGAGTGCAGTTTCAAAGCACATCCACAAAAAGTCTGTTGGAAGGGGGAAATGTGGCAGGAAACGCTGCACAACCAAGAGAGATGACCGCAGCCTTAACAGCATTGTGAAGAAGAGTCGCTTCCAGAATTTGGGGGAGCTTCAAAGACAGTGGACTGAAGCTGGAGTCCAGGTATCAAAAGTCACTGTTCACAGACGTGTCTGGGAAATGGGCTACAATAGCCGTATTCCCATGGTCAAGCCACTTCTGAACTCAAGACAACGGAAGAGGCGTCTGACTTGGGCTAAGGAAAAGAAGCACTGGACAAAGTCCTCTTTTCAGACGAAAGCAAGTTTTGTATTTCATTTGGAAGTCAAGGCGCCAGAGTCTGGAGAAAGGCTGGAGAGGAGCAAAATCCAAGTTGCTTGAAATCCAGTGTGAAGTTCCCACAGTCAGCGATGGTTTGGGGAGCCATGTCAGCTGCTGGTGTTGGTCCACTGTGTTTCATCAAGCCCAGAGTAAATGCAGCTGTGTACCAAGAGATTTTAGAGCACTACATGCTTCCGTCTGCTGAAAAGCTCTATGGAGATGAGGAATTCATTTTCCAGCATGATCTGGCACCTGCCCACAGTGCCAAAACCACCAGTAACTGGTGTACTGACCATGGCATTACTGTCCTCGATTGGCCTGCAAATTCCCCTGACCTGAACCCCATAGAGAATATGTGGGGTATTGTGAAGAAGAAGCTGAAAGACACCAGACCCAACAATGCTAATGAGCTAAAGGCCGCTATTGAAGCATCCTGGGCATCCATAACACCTCAGCAATGCCACAGGCTGATTGCCTCCATGCCACGCCGCATTGATGCAGTAATCCGTGCAAAAGGATTCCCAACCAAGTACTGAGTGCATTAATGGACATTTTCAAATGTTTGATTGTGTTTTGCTGTTATAAATCTTTTTTTTTTACTTGGTCTGAGGAACTATTCTAATTTTTTGAGATAGGATTTTTGAGTTTTCTTAAGCTGTATGCCATAATCAGCAATATTAAAATAATAAAAGGCTTGCAATATTTCAGTTGATTTGTAATGAATCCAGAATGTATGACATTTTTGTTTTTTTAATTGCATTACAGAAAATAAAGAACTTTATCACAATATTCTAATTTTCTGAGACAGTCCTGTATACCCATTACTAAGTCCCTGTGTTTAACAAGTACATTTGGTCAGATTTCAGTACTTTTAAGCCTCCTTGTTATCTGATATACTCCTGTCTGACCTGATAAAAAATGTTTCATTTCCTGTATCCGTTTTAAATTAAAAGCCCTCTAGCTTTTCAGATTAGTCTGGCTATTAAACAAAAAACAGGGTGTTTCAATAAATACATATTTTAACGTCCAACAAAAAAATGAAAAGGTCAAATATTACTTCTACTGACCACAAACTCTCTCATTGAGGTACACACACAGCCCCTTGAGAAGACAATCCCGGCCTGAAACGACATCATCAACCTAAGTGAAGGGGAATAAGAAAATAAAGAATCTGTTTTGCTCAATGAAATGTGTACACTATTGACTCGATGTATAATTTTCTTAAAATTAATTCTTACTTGAGTCATGTTTGACATAATACAGTTCAGACGCTGGCCTATCTGTCCTCCTCTATTCTCAAAAACCTTCAGAAGTTTGTAATATAGCACATCCAGCTAAGAGAGAAATCTTGATTGGAGGGGCAGGGTTGTTATGCGCTTAAACTCTGCATTTATCAAAGAAAACAAAATATCACAGTCATAAAAATCTTGAAATCATTTCATTTTCTAATGATGTCATGATTGTAGTTGTGTGCTTGCCTCAAAACGATGCAGAGAAACTAGTCCATGCATTTGTTACTTCAAGGCTAGCTTATTGTAACTCTTTATTATCAGGGTGTACCAAAAACTCAGTTAAGTTGCTTCAGCTGATTCAAAATGTATTGACCAGAGCACGGAAAAGGGACCACATTACTCCTGTTTTGGCTCTATAGTGAGAATAACTTTTTATATCAAGTACGAACAACCAGGTTAGACTACATTACATTTCATTTAGTTTACGTTTTTTTCCAAAGCGACTTAAAATAAGCATTTCTGTAATATAAGACTACATAAGAAACACCCTTATAGCCATTTCAACAAACAAAACATTATCACTTTTGTGAAGGAGGCTTTATCACAGAATGTTTGGCTTTTGCCTCTCACTTTCTGAATAACTTTTGCCTAATTAATCAGAAAATGTGTATATCCCTGCAATGTTTGCAGTATGTAAATGTTATGAATAAATATTCAGAAATTGTCAGACTAATACCAGTTTTCAATTAGTTAAAGATCAAGTTTAAGTTAGTCAAGTAAATCACACAAAACATTTGAATACTCACCATTTACTACAGAGCCTTTGGAACAATGTTCAAAGGAAGGCTGAGGTCAATCTTCTCCACACCGATTACCTATCACAGAAAAACATATTTGAAATTATTTCACGATTCACACACAACTAAAACAAAAATGTTCTGCTCCTTAAAGGCGATATGTACCATTTAATTATGTATCTTTAGGTTAATATGAACCGACTTCGGCCGAGTTGGGCGCCTCCAGTGTAAAAAGCTACAGTAGCCTATACCATACTTGCCAACCTTGAGACCTCAGAAATCGGGAGCATTTCAAAATGCAAAATGGGGGGGGGGGGGGGGGGGGGGGGGGTGTGTGCTAGTGGATCGCCGGAGCTGTTAGATTAACATTAACATGCTTATTGTAGTTCTAAGTGCAATGCCTTGCGGCCTGTAGCACCATCCTCTTGATGGAGCATATGTGTGGGCTGGACCTGTATTTTACAGGAAAGGAGTGAGCAGAGGGTGGAGTTGTCGATTCTTGTTGTTTTCTGTGACTATCTGTCTCACCCTCTCAGACTTTGAGTTGCGCGCGCTACTAAAGAGAGGTTTTACCATGGAAACCAAACAATGGCTTAGCTGTATGAACGTCAGAGTGGAAACAGTCCTGAGTAAATCTGATTTTGTCAGAAATCGGGAGAAATGCAGGAGAAATATGACCCCGGGAGGAAACCGGGAGAGGGCAATGCAATCGGGAGTCTCCCGCGAAAATCGGGAGGGTTGACAAGTATGGCCTATACTAATGCAATGAGTACAACTTTGTACGGAGCCATACACATCAGCGTTGCGAGCTCATTTCCATTGGTTTCAATGGAGACGTGCCCTGCAGCAGCGCGCACCGCTCGTCATGTGACGAGGAACAACCAATCACAACCGAGAAACATCTCAACTTCCGTAAACACAAGTGTACGGCAAATATGGAAGATAAGTTCATTTCACAGCGGGTGGATCGTAACCCTTACTTGATCTGTCCGGTATGTCCCCCATATTCATGGTATGTGCACCACTGCTAAAATGTAACACAATCATTAATATCGTCCACTTTCCAGTATCAAGTGTCGCTTTCCGGGACACACCCCCACACACAATATTGTGTCTCTGTTTTGATCCGTGTGTATTTACGGTATTTACATGAACACAGGGCGGATCAAAGCAGAGACATAAACACAGTTTTTTAGGGAAAACACTGCGGTCATACAGACAATATTGTATCTTTAACAATCAACACCTTAAATGGGTAAAGATGGTCGCTTAACGTAAGGTAGGCCTAAAACCTGCATCAGCGCCCTTAAAAGTCGGCACAAGAGTAGACATGCAGAGCCGGACCGACGCAGTAAAGTTCTACACCGCCTGACAGCAGACATGAAACAATCATTTAAGACAAGACGTAGCCTATAGACATGCAAACATGCCGCAAGCTCATCCATCAGATATGACTCCCCCCTCCCCACTGAGCTCGGTTTAATGTGCATAACTTTGGGCAAGGTTCATAGTTTTAAATATTGTAAATCAAGCAACTGTTGGACTTATGCTCTACAAATACTCACATTATAAAAAAACACGCTAAACACAAGTCAATCAATATAAACTCACCTTATGATTTTCATGGCTTTATCCTAGCTAACACCAGTGAATGACAATGTTTACAAATTGACAGCTGTATTTACGTTGCTCGTTGTAACGGCAAATGTGAACTCTGCTTTTTGCAAACAATGCGTCTTGTGATAACCTGTAACTATGACGAACATTTGATGACATTAAATAACTTTAAATAACTTTTACCTTGTAGAGATGTTCTCGGGACAGAACCAGCTTACTCCTCCGAAAAAATGGTAGAACCCCTCCCCCCCTCTCCCCCTCCTTTGTTTAAAAAAGAAAAAGCTTCACATTTTAAAAGATTAATATATTTTGCAATTTTTTTCTGCTTTACATCTTGTCCATTAAAGTGCCATATTGTGCAGGTTCAATTACGAAACTGTTAAAGTACGGGTTTGAGTCCGACCATATTAATTTGTGAATAAAATATTTGGAAATAATAATTACAAGCTGAGTAATCGGCTGCAGAGCAAGCTGCTGACGTATGTGCTCAGTGAGCGGAGTTACATAGACAAACATAACTTTTTTCTTATTTCTTAACATGATTGAGACTTATAGAACGCACAGCCCTCAAGATTAAAATAGTTCTCCATGATTGATTCATGTTTCGACGAGAAACATGAATAAATTATGTTTTATATTATATTAAATGCATATTTGCAAATTGAACAACCCCACTTTCCCCTTTTTTTCAGTGTACATGCATCACAAACATTTTCTATTTCTTCTATTTCTTTATTTTCAATGTATTTGTTAATTCTCCTGGGGCTGCATGATGGAAAAACCAAAAGCTCATCTGGATGTGTGGTGGTTGTTAATATTGTTTTATTTTTTGAGAAAAATACATGAATGTTGTACAAAGAAATGTGTTTGTCTTTATTGACTATTTGTTTTAAAATGTTGTGATAAATGCTGTAGATATAAGAGATTAGAATGGATCCTGTAGAAGAATGTACAAAATGCCTCTGTGAAATAAATAATCTTATGTACCCCTTGAGCACTAGGTAGATTAAACAGAAAACTATAGTATGTAGTTTAAACAAAACATTAATTCGGTTTTAACAGGTACAAATGAAATATACTGAGCATATTAAAAGCCTAAAATGAACATAAAAAAGTCATGTTGGTTAAACATAGGGCAAATGAAGATACCTATATTAAAGGAAATATTCAAATGAACATAACAATTTCATGTTTCTTTGACATAACATAGTTGTGTGTCTTTAACATAATGGAATAGTTTTAAGTACACATATTTTTAATATGTGCAACCGGTTTCCATATTAAAATCATGTGAATCCAACAGCCTTTTTTTTTCAGTGTTCTGCCATATTTGCAAAATTTTTCTCTGAACCTTGACAAGTGCATGTTTCAGGCTTATCAATTAATGTAATGTAATGTAATGTAATGTTATCAATTAACAACAGTAGGGGTCACAAACTTAAGACCAGCTGTTAAATAAAGCTCTTCTGACCTTAGCTGGCATGTGGGTATATATATTAATGCTGCCCATTATGGGCACAAGCAATTTTCACCCGTTTATTAATTATATGTTTTAAATGTGAGTGTTTCCTATCCCCTAAACCTCCAGGGATGTACACCGTTTAATACTTGCAACTTCTTAATATGGGAAATACGAAAACGTCTTTTAAAACTATAACTCCCAGTAGAGACGTGCCATAGATAGAGAACATGTTGCGAAACACAATAGCCAGCATGTGTAGTTCTGGGGACAGGGTGGGGGAGGGGGGGACGCGGTGGACCCGTTCAAATCCAGTTTTGGACAGTCTTCCGTGGTTCCATCCCATTTCAAGTGCTGTTCGACGCTCGGCGTAACCCTCGGAGCACACTCTCCAATCACAGAGCTTGAGGACTATCACGGGGTTTGTCAAGCGGAGAGAATACTTACTTCCGGGTGTAATATTCTCTAAAGCAGCGGTTTTCAAAGTGTGAGGCGCGCCTCCCCTGGGGGGCGCCAGAGAGCTTCAGGGGAGGCGCAGCGTGAGACACAAAAGAACGAGAAAAAGACGATTAAAGTGACACTTGCCCACTTGTGGCTGTCTGTAGAGACCGAGTTCCCCCACCTCGCCAAAAAGGCTGTAAAAGTGCTCATTCCCTTCACCTCCACCTGCCTGTGTGAGTGCAGGTTTTCCGCATTGACTTTGATCAAAAGCAAGTAAAGGCTGCAGCCAGAGTATGATCTGCGTTTATTCCTGTGTGCATCAAAGACGCAGACCACTTGTTCCCACTAAAGTAGGGGTGAGTGTAATAAGGAGGCAAAGTTAACGTTCAGTGTTTTGCCGGGAACATATAAGGATTCATCCACCATGTTGAAAATGTTAAAAAAAAAAATGTCTTGAGAACACGGCGTGCGGAAATATACGGGTCGTGCTGCAGCTAGATGTGCCTGTCCTCTGTAAGAAGGTGTCGGCGACTGACATGCAAGGAAGAACGGCTGTCCACAGGCTGTTCCAACTTTAACAACTGTATTAACTTCCAGGGTAGTGAATTGAACATGCAATTGTAATTGGGTGTGTGGTATATTTTCATGCACGGACACGCATGTTCCACAACACACAAACTGAACAACACTCAATTTTCCGATCTCTACCAGTGTCCTTGCGATCTTGTTATAATAACAAGTGCACGTTACTGATGCAATATGGTTGAGACCATTCGGGCTTATTCTAGAGGGGTGCAAGGAATAGTCCAAGTAGTGGGGGAGTTTTATACAATATGTTTAAAACATAAAAATAAAAAGGTTTCAAAAAGTTATTGTTTAATGTTTTAAGGAGGTGATGCTACTCAGCCAATCAAATTGGTGCAGTCAGCACGATCCATTCAAACACACACACACAGAGACGAGACAAGAGGAGAGAAACAGTCGGAGTAATTTCAAATGGCGGAAGGTAGACAGCGAAAACAGAGCATTTAATTACATTTTCTCTTACTGGACCTCTTTGAAATGAAATTGAATACCCCTGCATTATAGCAACAACAACAATAATAATAATAATAATAATAATAATAATAATAATAATAATAATAATAATAACAGCAATAATAATTGGGAGGGGGGGCGCGGCTGTTCTTATGTTCTCTGAGGGGAGGCTCACCTACCCACACTTTGAAAACCCCTGCTCTAAAGCAAATGAGCTGCTCCGACTTGTGTTTATTAATCAAACAAATAAATAAACACAAGGATAATTATGTGTTATTGTTGAGTAAATGGAGAATTGCACAGGGGAAAATAACGTAGGCTATCTATGCCACAATTTTAGATGCGGATTTTGTTAAACTAATACGTTTGCGCTTTGGACCAACACTATACATTGACGGGGAAGGGGGTAGGTAGCAATAAAGATAACACCATTAAACAGTTACACAACATAAAAGAAATAATATCGATAGCAGCGTCCCTAGCAACAAGTAACAAGTAGTTAATAATAATAAAAGACATTAAGAAAAAGGCATTTTAAACAGTCATTAAAAAGCAACACAATGTACCTGCATTGCATTACTCTTAAAGTGTAATAACGTGCTTTAACCAGTAGGTGGTTTGGGTTAAAAAGCTGTCAAGTTTACAGTGTTAACAAAATAAAATATACTGCTGTTTCTGGTTTAGTTTACGACGGATATATTTAGTTATTGTTTTGATATTTGTAACACAAAAGCGATGGAAAAAACCCACAGCAACACAGAAAAGATGGTCTTAACATGACCCAGCGGTCTAGTAGTTAAGAAAAAACAAAAATATCCAAACAAAATATTACTACTAACTTTATTGTGAAATTCAAACTGAACGGTAAAAGAATAGTTTCCGGTCTATCTATATGAGCCCGATCTCTGTAGATAAATAAAAATAAAGAACTACGACAGATGTGTAATATATTTAATGCAGCCGAACCATTTATTACAATGCATTCATGTGATGACTTTCAAAGAGTAAAGCAAGCACTGCTGTATAAAGTATGATTTTATCTTTTATGAAACGTTTTTTTTCATATGGAATGCAGTTGGAGGTCAACCAATCACAGAGCTTGAGAACTAATCACTGGGTTTGTCAAACAGAGCACATGGTGTAGTCCTAAACGATAGCTGGGGATTCTGGGTAGTGTAGTGTCTTCTGCCATCCTTTACTCCGAAAAAATATTTGTTTCTCCGAATCGAAAGGGAAAAATACTAAAGCATTGCACACAATTTAAACCAATCAATGTTGTGTAATTAACAAGGATAATCTGGTGTTTTTTAGTCCATGAGTAGTGCAGATATCACTGTAAAATCAATCGACAGTAAGGGGAATACTTACTTCCGTGTGCACACTTCTCCGTTATCCAATGGGAATGGACGCTCACATTGCCTTTAAGGGCAGCCGACACAAACAAATGCCGTGCTTCCATGAGCGTCAAATCCCGCCGCAGATGGGAATACATTGCAATCAGTTGAATGCTATTTGTATGGGCATAAATATGTCTCATAATTATTTGTGTGAACATAAAAATAATTTGTGTGTAAATATGTGATTTGTAAATGTAAAACACCATCCACAAATGCATTTAAAAGATTTGCAAACTCACAAATAAATGTGCAAGTGTAAAACGGATATGCAAATACGCTAAATGTTTTCACAAATAAAAAAAAGATCTGTGAATATCTCTTTAACATTTACAACTTTCGATCAGGCATTTGTGAATCCAATTTGCATTTGTCGAACAAAACTGCGCTTGCGGATCTTAAATCTCTGCTCGTGGATCTCACATTTCTGCTTGTGGATCATCTTTTTACACACAGGGAATTTTGAGACATATTTTCCGCCGGTCTCCGCTAAAATCTACCCGTGTCACTCGGTTATTTTCTGAAACCACGTGATGGCCTGTGATGACGACATTTCCGCATGATTTCAAAGTAAGAGCATGATGGTTTGTTTAATGCTCTGTTTTTTTATTATAATGAACAGCGGAACGTTAGATGCATTCTTTATCTCCATCATCATCATCATCATCATCATCATCATCATCATCATCATCATCATCATCATCATGTTATAGTGATACAGTTAGTTTTTGTTAGTTTATTGGTTCAATACAACATATATCGAACACTTTCGTTGATGTTGAAGTACAGGCTATACGCCACTTTCGGATCCCGGGGGGAGCAGCAGACAGCGAAGCAGCCCAGATAAAACTCTTTCTTCATTGTTTGTTGTGTATTCATTCAAGCGGGTCAAAGTTACAATGCAAAATTGTAAGTACAATGTAAAGTCCTGTACTCTGCAGGTGCCGGTAAAGAGCAATACAATGACAAAACCTTTCCAAACAAAACAACTAGTAGGTAGGTAGGTAGGTAGGCAGGCAGGCAGATAGGTAGGCAGACAGACAGACAGACAGACAGACAGACAGACAGACAGACAGACAGACAGACAGATAGATAGACAGATAGATAGATAGATAGGTAGGTAGATAGACAGACAGACAGACAGATAGATAGACATATAGACGGACAGATAGATAGATGGATATCATATATAGATAAATACTTCATTCATCCCAAATTGTGAAATGTGTGGAAACAAGTATAAACACAATAACATTAAATACAAATGAAAGCAATAGACAGGAATATATGCATACACAGTAGAAAGGACACATCCGAAAGTGGCGTATAGCCTGTACTTCAACATCAACGAAAGTGCTCGATATATGCTATATTGAACCAATAAACTAACAAAAACTAACTGTATCACTATAACATGATGATGATGATGATGATGATGATGATGATGATGATGGTGAAGTAAAAATGCATCTAACGTTCCGCTGTTCATTATAATAAAGAAACAGAGCATTAAACAAACCATCATGCTCTTACTTTGAAATCATGCGGAAATGTCGTCATCAGCAGGCCATCACGTTGTTTCCGAAAATAACCGAGTGACACGAGTAGATTTTAGCGGAGACCGGCGGAAAATATGTCTCAAAATTCCGTGTGTGTAAAAAGACGATCCACAAGCAGAAATGTGAGATCCACGAGCAGAGATTTAAGATCCGCAAGCGCATTTTTGTTCGACAAATACAAATTGGATTCACAAATGCCTGATCGAAAGTTGTAAATGTTAAAGAGATATTCACAGATCTTTTTTTTATTTGTGAAAATATTTAGCATATTTGCAGATCCGTTTTACACTTGCTGTTAGGATTATTGTGTTATTTCACGATTTGTATGTCTTGTTTTGGGTGTTTTGCTGTTCTCCCTGTCATGTTGTTCTCTTTGTATATTGTCTGGTCCTTTTCCCTGTGTTTTTCCTCCTGTCGTTAGTTTCCCTGGTGTGTCTAGTTGTCTGATTGTGTTCACCTGTGGCCCTTGTGTTTCTCCTCCCCTGCACTTGTGTTTCTCGTCTTGTGATTACCCCTCCCTGTATTTAGTCTTGTTTCTTCCTGTGTTCAGTGTTGGTTCGTCTTTTGTTTGTGACTGAGTTCACCGGTGAGTGTTCTGTTTTGTCCAAGTTATTATTTTATCCTTGAAATAAAGGCAATATCAGTGTAATCTGCATTTGGGTCCTGCTTGCTTCACCCACCGTAACAGTACGAACCAACCAAGGATGGGCCCAGCAGATCCTTTTGAGCAGGAATTGTTGGATTTGACCTTTTCTTTGGCTACCTGCTCTGATCGATGGATGGGAGCGTCCGGGGTTCAGCAGCGAGAGGCTGCTCTGGCAGAGGCGCGCCAGATAACTATGGAGAAACCAGGCTTGGTGAGATTCTTACCTGGCTGGATTTTGGAGTTCCTCTCGGTGTGTTATCCCCTGCCTGCTAGCCTCAGGCATGCTAGCTCGCTGCCTCCCAATTCCCTTTATGACAACACACGCATCGGTGTGGTCCGTTTGGAGTCAACCCTTGCTTCTGCCCCAGCTCCTGCTCCTGTCCAGGAGCCGTTCTCTGGAACTCGTCTGGCTTTTGGAGGTCCACGAAGCTTCCAAACTGCTCCTAAAAGAAGGAGTCGCAAGGCCAGGCTAGCAGCCCGAGCCCCAAGAGTAGGGCTGGGCGATATGGTCTCTAAATGATATCGCGATATTTACTGACTATATCACGATATACGATATATATCGCGATATTCTGAAATGTCCTCTAAAACACATACACATTTTTTATTTAACCCCTTGATGTTTACAGTCACGCCAGTATGATGATTCTAGTAGTCCCTGCAACATATGTCTGCATTAAAGAAATCGACTAATAATGAAGAAAATTAACACATTTGTTGCAATAGTAATTTATGCACTAACTACATTACTACTTGTATCAGTATCAGTTCTTCCTCATTTTCCTCAATTGTTCATATTTAGTTATTAAAATAATGATATTGTGGTCATTGTTCAAACATTTCTGCTATTATTATGAGTAGTATTATTTGTATAATGCGCTTTCTGTCTTCCTGTCATTATCAGGAGTTAGACATGTAATGGCTATGTATTAGATTAGATTAGATTAGAACCTTCATTCTCCTAACCTGCTGGGACATTTCCCTATAGCCAATACCTTTTATATTTTCTACTCTTCACTTACTTGTCAGCATAGGTCGGCATTGATGTACAGAGCCGACAGAAGACCTTGTTTATATTGGCATCATATTGGGAGGTGCAGTGACGCGTCCTAAAATCAGGAAGTAAACTGCTGGTTCCCTCGACAAAAAAGCAATGGGATTCCTCCATAGGGTTTTGGAAAATAGCTGGAAATAAGGTCTGTGGAAAACAAACCTGTTTGATAAATGCACGTGTTGTTCAGCCGGATAATATCCACATGTCTACCCTACTTTTATAATTTTCGAATCATAAATCTAATCGATAGATTATAAAAGGGTTTTAGGACGCGTCACTGCACCACTAAAAAACAACTCCATCGACCAAGCTGGCTAAAACTTTCTCTCCCTCTTCTTCTCACACTATCTGTCACTCTCCTTTAACTCCTCCGGTGACTTTCTTTTATTTGAAGATAGTTTTTTGCCCGGCGCTCACGGGCAAACGGGAGCCTGCTCGCGCTGGCTCCGCAGCAAACAGCTGTTTGCTTTTCACCCAACAACAACAACCGCCTCACGAAACGCTATGTTGTAGCGTTAATAAACAAAACAATTTAACAACATTGCTTGTCAAAATACCTATACCAAAGGACAATTTAATTTTTTTAAGAAATATTTTTAGTGGCCCGAGTGGGCAAGTGGAAAGTACGTTATGCTGGCCCGGGGTGTCTAAATAGTGCTTCCGAGCCAGCGGGCCATTTATAATGTCGAGCCCTGCTCTCTGTCAATGTGCATGTGTGTAATGTTTGTGTGCAAGTTAGACGTGGCCTGCGGCTGCGTGTGTGCCTGCGTGTGTGACTGTGTCTATGAGGGAGAAAGGAAAGCTCATTTTGGCTGCGGCGGGAAATTGATTTGACAACATAATACTCGATGTTCACGATGTGGTCATTTACGACATCGCATGTAGTGCAATCCACGATGTATC
Organism: Notothenia rossii; assembly: GCF_949606895.1. Lineage (NCBI taxonomy): Eukaryota > Metazoa > Chordata > Actinopteri > Perciformes > Nototheniidae > Notothenia > Notothenia rossii. The sequence continues at coordinate 43,025,503 of NC_136907.1, read as the reverse complement.
GTGTAAATTCGATATATCGCCCAGCCCTACCCAAGAGCCATGGTTCCAGCCCAAGTTCTGGCCCCAGCAGCCATGGTTCCACAACCAATTCCGGCCCCAGCAGCCATGGTTCCAGACCCAGTTCTGGCCCCAGCAGCCATGGTCCCGGCCCCAGTTCTTGCCCCAGCAGCCATGGTTCCAGACCCAGTTCTGGCCCCGGCAGCCATGGTCCCGGCCCCAGTTCCGGCCCCGGCAGCCATGGTCCCGGCCCCAGTTCCGGCCCCAGCGGCCATGGTTCCAGACCCGGCTCTGGCCCATGCTGCCATAGTCCCATCTCTAGTCCCATCTCTGGTCCCTTCTCTAGTCTCTTCTCGAGTCCTAACTCAAGTCCCTTCTCTGGTCCCCTCTCTAGTGTCTTCTCGAGTCCCCTCTCTAGTCCCTCCTCTAATCCCTTCCCAAGTCCCTCCTCTAGTCCCTTCTCTAGTCCCTTCCCTAGCCCCTCCCCTAGTCCCTCCTCAGGTCCCTTCTCTAGTCCTTTCTCCAGTCCCACCTCTAGTCACTTCTCTAGCCACTTCTCTAGTCACTTCTCAAGTACCAACTCTAGTCCCATCTCAAGTCCCTTCTCTAGTCTCTTCTCTAGTCCATACTCAATTCCTTTCAAGTCCTTTCTCAAGTACCTCCTCTAGTCACTTCCCTAGTCCCTTCTCTAGTCCCATCTCTAGTCCCTTCTCCAGTCCCTCCTTTAGTCCCTTCTCAAGTCTCAACTCTAGTCCCTTCTCAAGTTCCCTCTCGAGTCACCTCTCCAGTTTCTTCTCAAGTCCCCTCTCAAGTTACCTCTCGAGTCCCCTCTCAAGTCCCCTCTCGAGTTCCCTCTCAAGTCACCTCTCGAGTTCCCTCTCAAATCCCCTCTCAAGTCCTCTCAAGTCCTCTCTCAAGCCCTCTCTCTCGAGTCCCCTCTCGAGTTCCCTCTCCAGTTCCCTCTCCAGTCTCCAGTCTCTACTCAAGTCCCAACTCAAGTCCCTACTGAAGTGTCGTTGGAGGTTCCGCTGGGGGTCCTGCCAACTCCATGTCCTGTCCCGTTGGGGGTCCCGCCGACTACTCTTCTGCCGGGGGTCCTGCCAATCCTATGTCCTATCCCGTTGGGGGTCCCACCGACTGCTCCTCTGCCAGGGGTCCTGCCAACTCCTGGTCCTCTTCCGTGGGGGATACTGCCGAAGCCTGTCCCACCGGCTCCGGTTCCTGTTCGGCCGACACCGAGGCCTTCGACCTCGAGCCCGGCCCCCTGGGAGCCGCGGTCTTTGCCCTCAAGCCCGGCCCACTGAGAGCCGCGGTCTTCGCCCTCAAGCCCGGCCCCCTGAGTGCCGCGGTCTTCGCCCTCGGGCCCGGCCCCCTGACTCTTCCTGCCGCTGCCTTCGCCCTCATGCTCTGCCCCCTGAGTTCGACTGCGGTGGCCTTCGCCTTCCCATGGACTCTGCCTTGCCCCCCGGGCCGTCCGCCTGAGACCCCCACCTTGGACTCTGCCTTGCCCCCGGGCCGTCTGCCCGAGTCCCCCACCTTGGACTCTGCCTTGCCCCTGGGCCGTCCGCCCGAGATCCCTTCCGGGTCCTCCGCTGTGCTCCTGGGCTGTCAGCCCAAAATCAGTCCTCCTGACCCCCTCCACCCACCCTGGTGGCCTAGTGATGCGGGAAGTTTATGGAGTGAGAGTGTGTTGGTTTCTCAATCTCGAGTAAAGCTGCTCCAGAGCCACTATGTCAAGCATACTACGTCATCGAGTGCCGCCGAAGTACTGTTCCGATGTCCAGCATACTTGGAATTCTACCGAGCCCGGCGTACTTCGTTTGGAGACATTTCGAGGCTGTACATGTGTAGACTCCACGGTCTTAAAATCCCCACAATGCTTTGCGCACGGACCAATTTCCCGAAATCTGTGGTGGAAAATGTAAGGCGGGGCCTCTCATATGACGCACATCACCTGCACACTTGCTCGCCTGTTCCATTCTTCGTTTTCCGAGGCTAGGAACGGAAGTATTCTTGCCTCGCTTCTGAAGCAAGACGCTCGGAAGACATGTGCTACCAAGCAAGCGTACTCGACATTGAGAAACACCCTCTTCCACAATTCTTTGTTTTCCAAGGCTAGGAAGGATTCTTGCCTCGCTTCTGCAGCAGTGGCGGCGCCAGAGATTTTCTCTAGGGGGTGCTGTGGGGTAGCTTGACGTTTCATAGAGGGTGCTCAAACTTTAAGGGTTTCCCATTAATGCACCAGCGCTACAGTGGAATTTTCTACTGCAACTCATACTTGTCAACCCTCCCGATTTTCGCGGGAGACTCCCGATTTCATTGCCCTCTCCTGGTTTCCTCCCGGGGTCATATTTCTCCCGCATTTCTCCCGATTTCTAACAAAATCAGATTTACTCAGGACTGTTTCCACTCGGACTTTAATACAGCTACACCATTGTTTGGTTTCCATGGTAACACGTCTCTTTAGTAGTGCGCGCAACTGAAAGTCTGAGAGGGTTAGGCAGGTAGTCACAGAAAACAGAACAAAAATCGACAACTACTCTACTCTCTGCTCACTCCTTTCCTGCCCACACATATGCTCCATCAAGGATGGTACTACAGGCCGCAAGGCATTGCACTTAGATTAACATTAACATGCTTATATTGTAGTTTTAACAGCTCCGGCGATCCACTAGCACCCCCCCAGCCCCCACCTCTTGCATTTTGAAATGCTCCCGAATATTTTTTTTAAATATTGAAGTTTTAAAAGCATCAATCTGGTGCACTTTGAGAGCAAAATGAAGAGATCTATGGATACATCTCTCAACATACATATGAAACAGAACTGTAAACAGATTTACTATTTCTTTATAGATATTTTACAAATCACTCCCCTTTTAAAACAAAACGTTTGAGACCCACTGAGATAACTAGACCAAAGTTAGCTATCTAAACACTGAGAGTCCTTTAATTCACCTGAGCTGAGGTTATCTGAGACTCTCAGTCTGACAGGAGAGAGTTCTCCCTCCACTTTGTTGTTGAAAAAGCTCCTTATATCCGTTACTTGGCTAGCTAGCACCAGATGCTAACCACAACGATCTCCGGTAGAGACCATGGTAGAGACCCACCGGTGCTCTCGCACGCACACAAAATGGCTCGTGCCACACAACACACAGAGCAGAGCTTGAATGAAACACAGAGAGCCAGAAGTAAGGTACTTGTACTCACGAGGCCTATTATGTGCAGAATCCCTCTCGCTTTCAGGTGGTTTTGATTGAGTGTCCACACATGGACGTTTAAGGACTAAAAAACGATCCATTTGTCACTTTGCTGTTAGCCAATAATTTGGCGCTCCAGCTAACAGGAAGTCACTCAAGTGTCACAAAGTAATTTAGCCTATGGGTAGGTCAAAAATCTAATGGGTGCTGGCCACTGGCCTAATCACCTGTGTTGGCTTTATGTTTTTGGTCAAACATTTGTTTGTTTCACATTTGCATTGATGTAATCAATAATTTTTCTAATTTAATTTAATAATAATAAAAAATAAATAAATATATATTTCTTGGGGGTGCTTAAGGGGGGCTTTGGCAATCCTGGGGGGTGCTTCAGCACCCCGTAGCTCCCCCCTGGCGCCGCCCCTGTTCTGAAGCAAGTGACTCGGACTACATGTGCTACCAAGCAAGCATCCTCGACATTGAGAAACACCAACTCTCTCCTCCTCTAGATGGAGCACACTTAGCTCCTCTTGATCCTGTTTGTCAAGCTGGAGCAAAACGGAAATGTCGATTACTCTAAAAATAAAATCACTTGCCAAAGATGATGCTGCAAAGTGTTATTTAAACAACACACAGCTGAATGTGTACTTTTAGTTAATGAAAGGAGAAGTCAAACGTTTCATTAACTTTGTTTCATTCACTTTATCCTTTGCCCACATTTCTCGTTTCAATACCCTAAAGACTCAGGCTTTTATTTTTGAAGGAGATGTAGTTCCGGGTTTGTTGTAGCTTACTCCTGCTAGCTTGATGCAGCAGCTCTTTGTATGACTGGTCCGCGAGGCACCTCGGCACCAAGCACACGCGCGGCAGCAGCAGCAGCAGCAGCAGCAGCAGCAGAGGAGGAACATCAGAAAACGAGAGTCCCAAACCGGGACAGACAGGGTCCAACAACGTCCCCTGTCCGAAAAAAAACAACGACACTGGATACATGCTACAATAGAAGAAGGGAAAACGACGACGAAGTTTGTTTTTAACGCCAGGTATTAAAGAAGTGGCTTTACCGGGAAGTTTTCTCATCGCAGCAGCAGCAGCAGCAACTGGAGCATAAAGCCGGTGTGGAGCGGAGAGCATCTGTCTGAACTCCACTGACTCCATATGCTCGGTTCAGACTTACGTATCTACTTGAAAACTGCTTTTATTTAACAAAACAACCGTGTTTCTTTTCATTTTTTTCGCTCAGGGACACGCAGAAAATATCTAACTTTATTTAAAAAAAACAACAACGTCAAGGTGTTCAGGCATTCACATAGATACAAAAAGAGAGAGAACCGAAGGGAGCACAGACGGGAGAAGTGGATGTATTTTTGAGCCATGGATGTAACAGTTTACCCGCCTCCTCCTCACTCTCTGTCAGCGAAAGACCACACCAGGATGGGGCAACAATCCTACCCTGACCCGGCCTTTGGGACCAACAAGGTACGCACAAAATGAAGGAATTGCACAGGCTACTTGTGTTTCCCATTGTCTGGAGCTGAAAGATACTTTAATTACCTTAGCTATCTCATCTCTCTGTATTCGTCTGTCCTGCTTATGCCAATTAAGTGGTAATGAATTGCTTTATTAGGCTCCACTTATTGACGAAGGTACTGAAGGTACCAGTATTTTATCTGGATCACATCCACTCACTGGATGATACACGGGCTGTATTTTAATCCTCAGTGATGAAATTACACCTTTAATTACACCTTTTACCTTCACTGGTAATTAAAGTTAATTAAATATGCACAGAATCACATGCACAAGCACATGGTTGGAATAACAAGTAATAATGAGAGGAACATGCATTGGTATCTTTTGGTATGATCAGAATATATATATTTATTTACTGGACTCTTGTATCTTTTTGGTGCTAATTAAGTTAATTGGAGTATTTATCTATCTACCCTGTCCAGTGTTTCCAATACATTGATTTATTTGTGGCGGGCTGCCACAATTAAATATCGTCCGCCACAAATGGATCTCATACATTTTTTCTTTTTATATATTATTATTATTATTCTTTTTTGTTTTTTTTTAAATTCTTTTTTTGTTTTTGTGGTCTAATGGATAGTGAGGTGGGCTGATGATCGGAAGGTTGCAAGTTCAAATCCTGCCTGGAACACCACTACTAGTGTGCCCTTGAGTAAGGCACTTAGCCCTCGGTTACTCAGGGAGAATGTCCCTGTAATTGGTCATTGTAAGTCGCTTTGGAATAAGGCGTCTAATAAATGCCTAAATTGTAAATGATATTTTTGGGAGAATAAACCCCACAGATCCTCAACTCCGGTGTGTCTCACTCATTACCAACGCAACACAGAGCAACAAGAACGTTGTCGACAGTAGCCATGAACTTGCATGTATTATCTTATTTGAGGGGGGGGGTGGATGAATGCATGGAGGGGCCTTTGGCTTTTCTTGCCCCCACAAATAGAATCAAATTCTGTGGGAAACACTGCTGTCTATGTCTGCAAAGAGATTTTTCAGAGGTGTCTGGGTACCTTGGACACACTTGAGCAGTGGGACCATACTCATTTGACAGTGATGAATTGCTTAATTATTTAACTAGGTGGAACTGATGAGTGCAGCTATTAGGCTAAATGACACATTATTAACTACTCTTCAATCATAGAATTATAAAATGCATTCACGTTGTTGACCGGTTGGAAAATACAATTAAAACCATTTTGCCCTGAGTAATTAATTAAGTAATTTAAATATACTTTATCACTTATTATATTTTAAATAAAGTATTTTGTAACCCAGTTGCTTTACCTGTACAATTTTGGAAGGCTACAGTCATGTATAATATGACATAAAACTAGAGGAATTGATCAGAATTCACATCAGAGCAGAGATACGTGAATAAAGAAGAGATTTAAAACCCAAAAGCTATAATAAACCCAACATTTGATATCCAAGTAAAACGCATTGCTAACTCTACATTGACGTTTGTATTTAACATAGTGGGACCCGCCTTCAGTATTAGCTGCTCCTTGAAAGCATCACTGAGGCTTCTGTTACGGCCCCTACACACGGCGGAGTGCGTTGCCGTTTCAACGCTTCTGCCCATTCACTTTGAATGGGGTGACGTCATGATTCGCCGAACTGCATTGTGGGAGCAAAGCGTAGCTTCTCTCGCGGTGCTCGCTGCAAAAGTAGAGCAATGTTCTACTTTTGCCGACTCGACGGAGGCGTCAGCCAATTGAATCATATGCCAGTACAAGCTCCAGCCAATCTAACCCCGTGCTTGTGTGTCTGGGGCGGGAGATTCATGTGATTGGTTGTTGGTCGAGTTTCAGCCCCCCCCCGCCTGCAGGCGACAACGCACGCCACCGTGTGTAGGGGCCGTTACTGTGTGTTACCCTGAGCAACAACAGCCAGATGTGCTGGTTACACAAACTTTTACTCGACCCCTTCTTAGTCGAGTAATTGGTTGGTTGGTTTTTCATTATGGCACATCTCTGATTTGAAGTGGTGCTTCTGTGTGATTTTCTTTTTCAAATTTCTTGAAAACACAAAATAGATATTTGGAGACACATTTAGTTGTTTTAATTGTGATTTACAGATGAACCAGTGTCATTCTGACGATACCATTTAATTGATGCCTGACGCAGATTTAATGATGTGTTGTATACAGTACTTTAAGCAATAATTGTGTAGTTATAAGGGCCCAGCATCAGCTTTGTAGCTGACTGTGACCTCTGACCTCAATAAGGGCTGATTGAGAATTAACAGAATATCTCACCAATATATGTAAGATATAAATCATGATAATGTATTATGTACCCTGTTGTATATCACCAGCAATTCTTTCAGGTCCAACATGCTGTGTAGAAACACACAGCAGTGCATTGTGTTTGTCAGAGAGTGTATTTGTTTCAGAAAGAGGGAGAGATGGAACACAGAGTGGGGATGTGGAGAGAGCTGTGTGCTGTGGTTGGGGGTAGGGACTGTAGAGAGGGAGAGAGAAGGGGGAGGGTGGGGGTAGGGATGTTGTAGATGAGTGAGAGAGAGCGAGAGAGAGAGACTAAGGTTTCTACTATATTTCTCTCTCGCTCTGTGTGTTTGATTCACGGCTGCCTGATACAAGAGATCATATTACTGTGTGGGGGAACAGAAATGGAGAGAGACACAGGCTTTTTAAAGTGAGAGAGAGAGAGCAGCAGAGGGGGGAGAGAGAGAAACAGGAAGTAGGAGAGGAAAGTAGGAAGCATAGAAACAAAATGAGAGTAAAAACAAAGAGAGCAGAGTGAGGCTGAGCAAAACAAATAATTGTGTGTGTGTGTCATTATTACAAATCAATATTTGATCTAAAATGAGGTAAAACCTCAGTAGTCATTGACATCCTGTATATCACATTGCCTCACTATAATACTATTTTTCCTTTATAGTACAGAAGTTACAAATCGGCTCTTTGTCTCATTATAAAAAGGAATCTCTGATGCTGTGTGAGGTGATGTGTAGTGGAATGTGTTCAGCTGTGAGTAAACTATAGAGCTGTACTAGGCATGGGCGGTATCATTTTTTTCATACCGTCATACCTTGCTGACATCATACCGTGGTATACGGTATATGACGGTATCAGTCCCAATTTAAGGGGTAATTTCTCCCAAAAAAAAATGTTTTACTCACTATATCAACAGCCCCACCAAAAATATTTTCCACCAGCCGCCACTGACGGTATGACTTGGGTCGACTTGAGTGAGGTGGCGTTCGGCGGCAAATAGATGTTTCGAACGGTATATTATATGTTCGGTGTAAAATGCAGCCCGAGCCGGTAGACGCTCGCAAAGTGCCGCGACGTGCGCGCAAGTGCAAAACAAGGGCTGCATACATGACACATTGTGCAAATGGCACATTTTGAGATCGGATACAGGACGCGTTTGTAGATGTCCGACGTTGTTTCCATAGTGAGCTAAGTTAACAATATATCATCATACATAAACATTTTCCGGGAGTAAATACTTGACTTATTGAATAAAGTTTGCTATATTCACAAACTAGTTTGGCAATATTATTCCGTGCATGTGTTAAAAACCTTATTTCCATTTGATTCATTGGATTACTCGTGTGAATGTTTAGCACGTAAATGCTTTCGTTTTTAAAACCGTCCGACCTCGACTACAAAACCATCAACCAGTTGCATAGGATTAAAAAATGTCAACACTCACTCACCCCGTCTTAAACATTCCCAAAGAAGTGCCTCTGTCTCTCGTTGTGCTGGATGAAGTCACTGGCGACGAGTAAACCCAACATAGTCCCAAACAGGCGCAGAGGCATTTTTATTTTTTACTAGTTGTCCGAGTTCGGGGCCGGCAAAATGCTGCCGCCATCTTGCTCAGCTCAGCTCTGTGCTGAGCTCTGAGAACGGGAAAGACGGACTGCCCTCCCCTGCCCTCTGCTGGCGCGTGTTGTGCATTACAACCAATGTCGTCCCTGTCAAAACTCCGTGTCAGTGTAATAGAATGAAACGCATCTGTGATTTGGCGCACAGTCTGTGACGTCACGGTATTGAAAATCATACCGACGGTATTTCGAAATACCCTGGTATACCGTTATACCGTCATACCGCCCAAGCCTAAGCTGTACCCAATTACACTGTTTTTACGTTTAGCTCTCCCTCCACTGGAATTTAATACAAAATATATGAAGAATATCAGTGAAGAAGCCTCATCTGAATCTACAACAATACTGACAGGATTTGAGTGAAAGCTCAGAGGAACAACGTCAGTTTAAAAAAGTTCAGTCGTAGTCTGAAAATGTTGTTGAACATGGTTGCAATTATGTCAGGCAAACACATGCTGTGTAAATCTTCACATTTTAACCACTCTTCTATTGGTTATTGAAAACATATGAAGTATATATGTGACCTGCTCTATCGAAATCAGTCGCATTGACCCGAAGACACATTTTGAGTTGTATACACTGCTGGAAAGAGGATATTCCTAGCTTTCTAATGATATCAGGATTGTTTTTTTACTCCAAATATTAAGTGAAATATGTCACATTATATAATGACTGTCACCGAGTCATCATTTTGAGAAAAAGGCCTTTAAAGTTTCCCCTTCTCCGGAATCCATCGATCTGATTGGTTATTAGCAAATGATCAAAATACTACGGAGGGAAGATATTTTCGTTTGGATTACTGGTCTGGGAGAAGCTCGCGAGTGTGTGTGTGTGTGTGTATACGACACATGTGTGTGTGTGTGTGCGTGTGTGTATACGACACATGTGTGTGTGTGTGTGTGCGTGTGTGTGTATACGACACATGTGTGTGTGTGTTTGTGTAATTTTGCGTTTGTGTGTATTGTGTTTGTTTCCCGGGGAAAACCCTCACGAGAAACACCGCCTGTTGTTATGTCTGCTGTGACGTTACATTACTCCGTTCTCCGCTTGTATTTATGCCGTTACAAGCTTCAAAGCTGTATTTATCATCTGAATTTGCCTTAACAAGTTTAATATTCTGAAAGCCAAGACTTTGTTTAATTGAAATCAGATGAAAACAAACTGTAACAGACCCTGCCGTGTTATTTATGATTACTCTACGCTCACATTCATAATGTCAGCCGGAGGGAGGGGGGGCGGCGCTGCGGAAGAGCAGATTGCCTGTCATCTTCCCTTTACAAGCTTAAAGAATGTATTTATCGTGTGAGTTTGGAAATAAAAGTTTCATATTCTGAAATCCAAGACTTTGTTTGTTTAAAATCAAACAAAGCACACGAGCCCCGAAAAAATAGTTTTTTACGCAAATCCACGTTTATTTTGAAATGAGCCGTTGCGACTTCCGACTGATTTCAATAGAGCGGGTCACATATTACTACTCTATACATGTCTCTCTATTGCCCTGATTAATCACTCAGTGATATTTTAGCATACATGTAATCATAAAGTAGTGTCAGACTGGAGGCTGGTTGGATGAACAGAATGAGTGAACCACGCTAAGCTCTGATTGGATGACGGGGCTCAGAATGAGCCACCGCAGATGGGAAGAGGAGCAATTCATTTGACACAGACATATGAATTAATTGAAATTGCAATATCATGAGGGAACTTAAGCATCTGTTTAAAATCACACATATCTGGTAGAAAAGGAAACTATTGAATTAAACCTTGTAAAAGAAAGAAAATTAGAAAAGGAGAAGAGAGAGATGGGATGAACCATGAGTGTAAAGCCTCTTTCACAACAAACTGACACCAAAGAACACCAAAGAACACGTCCCGGCGGAACGTTGCCTCACGTCTTGGCCATGTTTCGCACTGGAACACACCGCAAAGACTTCAGCCGACGGCCAAGTAGCACGTACGAACTGCGCATGCGTGAGTGGCAATAACTCTCCTTACCAGCAGGCGGCGGTAGCGTGTATTCGTCATTCAAAAGAGGCAACAACCGGAAGACAGATTGCGTGATAACCAAGAGAAGAAAAACAGACTTCGTGATATAAACAAACAACAAATAGCGTGTGCGTTCCATTTTCACTCTACAGCGAGAAGCTCATGGGGCTTTCCCGAACTTGTGTCGAGAGCTGGAAATGAAAATGAAATCTCACATTTGCCTTCTTAATAGTTTGTTTGGGTCCCTCACTTCCGTTTTGCTTCTCATGCACTGATTCGCTAAGCTGAACAGCCAATCAGAGTGACTTCTTTGGCTGACGGCCTCCCGATTCAACATGTCGAATCGGCGGCGGAAGGTGTTGAGTTGGGCGACACGACGCTCATCGACGGCCCGACATCTACCGACATCTATCGACGCCGAAAATCGGCTTGGTGTGTAAGGGACTTTAAAGGAAGGGTGAGAGAGAGAGGCAGAGAGAGAGGGCTAATGTAAACACGATGATTGTGAAAGCTTGGTGAGGTATTTCTAAAGCAAATAGAGAGGAAGAGAGAACAGGCAGGAACAAAGACGGCTTCAGTGAAGAATAGGAGAATATAGGAGAACAGCAAAAAAAGTCAGGGAGCATGATGAGATTTTGAGAAGCGTAGAGAAGCTCAGAGGAACAGTTATATTGAATAGTGGACGGATGAGAAAAAGCCATCCACTGCAGATGGAACTATAAAGGGATTTCCACACCAATAACCATAACTATAGATGTCATTATATTATATATATCAGCAATAGCTGATTTCTGATCATACGGAGGCGAGACTGTTGTCATAAGGCTTCCTGAAGTTATTCTATATAGCCTACCTCCTAGCATTAGCCTTTATAATTATCTCTTAATTTACGTAAATAATAATATCTAAACACTCTTCAGTGAATTAAGGTTGAGCCCAATTGCATGGATGTGTATTTATTGACTCTCAAATTGCGCAGAACATGATCCAAAGATATCGTTTGTTGCTGTTAAACTACACTCAGATATTTGCATTTAGTGTTGTATCATCTGTATCAAAACTCTAAAAGGAAGCTGTTTTTTTAGATGTTACACAAGTACATTATCAATGGTTGCCAGTGAATTGCCTGGCAATATGTTATGGGGGGAGGGGTGATGCAGGACTGCATAGCAACGTGAAAGAAAGTGAGGATTTGAAAGAAACTGCTGCTTCAGGTTCAGTCCTGCTAATGTTGGTGCTAGGTAGGGATGGGTATCTTTAGGATTTTATCGATTCCGGTACCGGTACTTAGGGGTGTCACGGTTACCGGTGTAGACGGTAACCGCGCTAAAATATTTTGACGGTGAGATAACCTTCTGAATTTCAAAACACGGTGTTATGTCGGTGGGTTAAATTACCGCACACCGTTACACCGGGAGAGCTTTCATTTCCCTAATACTCCCACGGTTACACTGTATTACACTGTTACCGCGCTAAATACTTTGCATTTCAAAACATAATGTTATCTATGTGCGTTACTAGAGCTCTACACCACACACGTGACACTTTCGAACGTTCGCAGGCGCCACTAGTCCTAGGTTCTTTTATCACACTCTCTCACTTTAAGCATGGCAGCAGAAGAAGGAAGCCGCGATGGTACCATTTTTCCACCTTCTAAGCGCAGAAGATCAGAAGTGTGGTCCTACTTTGGATATTTAAAAAACTCCGAGGGGCAACTGGTGGAGGACGGTGCCCCCGTGTGCAGGACATGCCGGCGGAAGGTATCCGCGAAAGGGAGCAACACATCGAATTTGCTCACTCATCTACGAGACCATCACCCGCAGCTGCACAGCCAGTGCAAGGTATATTTGTTAATATTAACACATAGTTTTAGCTGAAATGCTCGAAATAACTTTTGCCTTCGGGTAAAGGGGAAATGTAACAATTATATCCGACTGTCAATAATGTTAAATCTTGATAATAATCATTTACATTACATTAGCAAATGCACCTGCTCTCGTGTGTTCACCATTCTTAGATCGGCGCTAAACGCCATTCTAAGCTAAGTTGAATAGCTAAACTTTGATATGCCATGAGACAGTGAAAATAGTGCAGTGAAACACATTAATGATTAAGTTACTTCTGACTTTGGGTCAAGGGATAATGCAACGATATACCCGATTGTCTAAAATGTTAAACCTTGATATTAAATGTCAGTGTAAGCACGCCCACTGCTAGCATTTTAAAATACATCCTACTGCGGTGCCATGCTCTATTCGTTGGTAGCTAGTGCACTACTAAACGCCATTCTAAGGCGCTAAACAGCTTAGTTCTCATACAGTACTGGCTTCTTGCCTAATAACCTAAACTTACCATTTACCTGCATCAACATTACACTTTTAAGGTAATAAATTAATGTAGGTATTTGACTTCATACGCAAACTTGATGATTGTTGAATAGTAACTTAATGGCTGTTTTTCTCTCTCTCTCTCTCTCTCTCTCTCTATATATATATATATATATACATATATATATATATATATATATATATACATATATATATATATATATATATATATATATATATATATATATATATATATATATATATATATATATATATATATATATAGAGTGGAGCAACATCAAGGCCATCCCCATCCACATCAGGAACCCAGACCCTGCAACAGGTGTTTCAAAAACAAGCAGCTCATGCACCTGGGTCCAAAAATGCAGACGAGCTAACGGAAGCCATTGCATTTGCCATTGCAAAAGACATGATGCCTTTCCAAATGGTGGAGCGGCCGGGCTTCTTAAAGATAATGAAGACTGCCGTGCCTCACTACAAAGTTCCAACAAGGAACTACTTTTCGAAGACGGCCATTCCGAAGATGTACAACACGGTGAAGACTGATGTGAAGAAGAGTTTGGCACAGGCTGACTACTTTGCGGCTACTACGGATCTTTGGACCAGTGAAAGAGGGGGAGGAGAGCCGTACATCAGCTTCACAGTCCACTTCATCACCCCAGAATGGCAACTGACCTCCCACTGCTTGGAGAGCCATTTTTTTCCAGATGACCACACAGCCCAAAATATTGAAGAATTTTTTGACAACATGCTGGAAGAGTGGGATATACCCAAAACCAAACTAGTCGCCGTGACAACAGACAACGCTGCCAATATGGCCAAGGCCTTTGAAGATTACACCGAACTGTGGCTGGGATGCTTTGGTCACAACTTAAACCTGGCCATATCGAAGGCCCTGAGGATGCAGAGGGTGGACGCTGCAGTGAAGGCCTGTCGGCATCTCGTCCAAGCATTCTCTCGGAGCTGGAAGAAAAAGCGAGCACTCCGAGAAAAGCAAGTGGTCCTCAACCTGCCCCAGAAGGCCCTTATTCATGATGTGGTCACCAGATGGGGATCTACATTCAAGATGGTTGAAAGATTCCTCAGCCAGCAGCAGGCAGTCTGTGCTGCACTGGCCACAGAGAGGGGGGTTTGGCATCTGATGCCTAAAGACACTGACATCTCGGTTCTGGAGCAACTCTGCCAGCTCCTTGAGCCTCTCAGCACATTCACAGACGCACTCTGTTCCGAGACACGTGTGACCTTGTCTGCAATCAAGCCTGTCCTGGACCACATTACAGGGGATGTCCTTGACGAGGAGGGTGAGCAGGATTCAGCCCTGCTGAAGAACATGAAACGGGCCATTAGGGAGGATCTTACCAAACGATACACCGGGAACAAGGTAAATGAGGTGATGCAGATGGCCTGCTTCATTGACCCTCGCTTCAAGACCAGCTTTATAGAAGCCCCTGTTGATGATTTTGTGGACAGCTGTGTTCAGGAGGCCCTGAATCTGGCACCTCCACAGATCAGACAAGAGCCAGAAGAGGAACAGTCCTACAGCAGTACCCCCACAGCAGCAGCAGGTGAGTGTATGTGGAATGGTGTGTAATGTTTTGTGTGTAATGTCTTCTGTATTTATGTATGTATGTTACTTGACACCTTAATTTCCCCCTCGGGATTAATAAATGATACTCTACTACTCTACTCTAGCAGCAGCAGCAGCAAAACAGAAAAGCCTAGCTGGGCTCAGTGGGCTGCTGAAAAAGATAACTTCAGCAAGGCAGCAGCGAGAAGAGCAGGCTTCAGGTCCAGCCACCCCAGAGGATAAGGTGAGGGAGGAGGTCAGGGTGTACCTGTCTTTGCCACCCATCCAAGCGGAGGACGATCCACTGGTGTGGTGGAGAGGGCACGCATCTGAGTTGCCTCATCTTGCCAGGATGGCAAAAAAGCTGATGTGTATCCCGGCGACCAGCGTGCCTTCCGAGAGGGTTTTCAGCGCAAGTGGGTATATTGTTTCCCCACTTAGGAACTGTCTGAAAGCAGACAAGGTTAACATGCTAACCTTTTTGCACTTTAACCTAAAGTGAGAGAACTGAATCACCGCCAGGTTATTTGACAATTGTGAATGTGTAATTGTGAATGTGTAAAAAGATACATCAAAATACTTGAATATGTGCATTTGGTTACTAGTATACAGTCCTTTTTTATTCGTTTTAAATATGTTTAATATTGACAGCATTTATGATAAGTTATTTTACACAGTCTGGTTCATCTTTGTTCTGAGTAGTTAGTTCAAGTAAAATGTAAAATCTGCACAGGCTGCACTTCATTTTATGTTATGTTCCTTCAAAACCAGTTTTGCCTTACCTCGTTGTTGAATCCTGCACTTCTCAGAGTTTTTTTTTATTTTTAACATTATATTGTAGTCCTTTTTTATTCGTTTTAAATATGTTTAATATTGACAGCATTTATGATAAGTTATTTTACACAGTCTGGTTCATCTTTGTTCTGAGTAGTTAGTTCAAGTAAAATGTAAAATCTGCACAGGCTGCACTTCATTTTATGTTATGTTCCTTCAAAACCAGTTTTGCCTTACCTCGTTGTTGAATCCTGCACTTCTCATAGAGTTTTTTTTTATTTTTAACATTATATTGTAATAAACACTCTACTTTTTAACCCATTGCTGAATGCCCCCTATTTCCATGTACTCTCATCTCCAGGTTGGATGTGGATGTTTGGGGAACAACGTTGTTGTTCGAGGTCTTCGGATCGGTACCTGGTCACCTTAATGTTAACACTAAAAAAAAAAAAAATTACCGAGATAATATCGTAAACCGTGGTAATTTTGGTCACAATAACCGTGAGCCGAAAATTTCACACCGTGACACCCCTACCGGTACTGCTACTGATTTTTCGATAGTCTTATCGATACTTTTCAATAATTTGGTGCTCAAAATTATAGACATGAATACAAGATGTGAAGATTAAACAGTAATTGTATTGTAATTTTTTGGCAGAAATAACTGTCTAACTTATACATTAGCTTCTCAGAAGCAGACACAAATACATAAAATAACTTAAAGGGGCCTGGCTCGCCCTATCATGCTTTTTGGGGTTTTCCCTCAGACAAAGGATGAAAAAAGGCATTCTTTTTTAAATTTTTTAACATTTGTAAATCATTTACATCTTCATCCAGACATTTAAAACTGACAACCTAGCTCGACAAGAGATCCTTAAAACATTGTCCAACAGTGACATCATGCAAAACTGCAATATGAAGAAATTGGTCAAAAGGCTAAGATGCCAAAAAGATAAAGGCGAGTACGTATATTATTCTGGATTGTACTTTTACATCATCACAAAATAAATGATGTGCTGAACTGAAACACGTCAAAATGTGTCTGAAGGTTTAAACATAGAACAACGTATTTTAGCTTAAAATATGTCAATTCCTAGTAAACGACCAACAATTGCTGAACCATACATTGAAACGTTGACCTTTAACAACATTTAAATGCAGTTTTCCAATTCACAATGACATCTGTAAGTTCACCTGGTTTATAAAGCATTCAATGAAAGGCCAAATTATTATAGGTGTAGGAGCTCACATTAATACACTGTCAGTGTTAATAAACTAAAAAAAGACAAGGCGATATGCCTGCAAGACTGCACTCAGGTAAACAAAACATATTACCAGTGCGCAGCAGCTAACCTGCCTGCGAGCCTTCGCTCAGGTCACATTTACACACGGCACGGCTGAAGCCCGCTAGCACTATTAGCACTAGCAGTATCGCTAGCACCGTTTTAGATTCAATGAGTGTCTCGTTTGCAAATGCTTCATTAAGTTGCTTGTGTTACCCCCTTTACAAGCAACTAATTGAGTACATAGATTGCATCTTGCACTATCGCCACTACATTTTTTAAAAGTGCACCCAGACCTTCGATCGCTTCGCTCTGTCCGCCATGCCTGCGGGACTCTCACCACAATAATAAGAGCGCTGACGAGTGGCATTTACAGTGGCCAATCAGAGGGGTCTCAAACCGGATACATCACACGGGATGAGGGTTCCCAACCAACCAGAATGGTTTAAAGTTAAACTAAGGAAGTAGACGTAACACATATTCCGACAGCAGCACCGTATGTCCAGCGGCTTAACGGTATACCGATACCGTCCAATCAGGTACCCTTATTGACTTAGTACCGGTTCTCGGTACCCATCCCTAGTGCTAGGTAACTTAGCCTAGATGTACTCATGAATGAAATCCTGGAATCAGTGCACATGCAACATATAACCACCTTACAAACATACAGTATGTTCTGTCAGATCACTCCCTGCTACAGCTCATTTGAATACACTGCTGCTGCTCATGGCATTTCATAAACCCCGCCTCCACCCTAGCATCCACCTGTAGGCTCTGATAATGGGTGTTTCTCAAAGTCGAGTAAAGCTGCTTTAGAGCCACTATTTCAAGCATACTACGTCATCGAGTGCCGCCGAAGTACTGTTCCAATGTCCAGCATACTTGGAATCCTACCGAGCCAGCGTACTTCGTTTGGAGAAATTTCGAGGCTGCACATGTGTAGAATCCATGGTCTTCAAATCCCCACAATGCTTTGCGCACAGACCAATTTCCCCAAATCTGTGGCGGAAAATGTATGGCGGGGCCTCTCATATGACGCACATCACCTGCACACTTGTTCCATTCTTTGTTTTCCGAATGTCAGGAAGGATTCTTGCCTCGCTTCTGAAGCAAGATGCTCGGAAGACATGTGCTACCAAGCAAGCGTACTCGAGATTGAGAAGCACCCTCAGAGAATCCTGTGCTACAATTTATTACCGTCACACTTGGGGCTTGGTGTTTAAACTCATTACATAATAATAAATCTGCTGTACACTGTCAGTAGGCAGACTGAACTTACTGTAGGTGATGATCACTGGCAGACCGCCATGGCATTGACAGAATGATCCTCTCCACAAAAAAACCTCCAGGCAATGCTTCTATATTGCATACCAACAATTCTTGTCAGTCAAGATTAGAAAAATTCATTCAAATGGATTCGTCAGTAAATGTGAAATGGTCTGTCATAATCTACAGTTAAATAATCAGCTTGTGTGCATGAATACTTGTTGTGATATAGCAGCAGAAGGATTGCCAAATGCCAAAATTGTTCAAGGTGGAAATATTTTCAACGGGAATGACCAGAAAGTAATGTATTTAATTTTTTTTGTTCAGAATGTATTTACTATGTCATTAACATATAGGAACACATGTTTTTAACATATCATAAACAGTAATAATCCACAAATTTACCAAATTAATCAAATAATTTGTCAATAACATACACTGTAATGTTCCATGTGGCAAGTTAGCTAGCTCTCAAACTAACTACTTTGTTCGTCATAGAGAGGGGGAGCCGCTCGGTATTAAAGTTAACAACCAATTTAATAAAAAAAATATTTACAAAAGAGAATGAAATGTATTAAATAAAATAAAGCTTCTTCAATTATCTTAATTAAGCTACCTGCTACAAGGTAACTGTAGTGTTAGCTAGCAAAATAAGCAATCAGAAGGTGTTACAGGTTATAGTCTGTGTACTTAGTACCTGGTTAACTGGAACATCAGTTACACAATATGAAATATATTCACTCCAGTAATCAAATCAACATTACAACATTGACATTAGTGAGCGCTCATAATTCAGTGCATGGTCACATTTCACAAAAATATTCCATTGGACATAGTTTAGCTTTTTCATGTTTTTATTTCACCCAGAATAAAATTCACTATTAAAATATTGAATTTTATATTTACATTTACCAAAATTGACTTCCGGTTTAGCATGTGATGGGAACGCAAACTCAACGGGTGGCTGCCATGCTTTTTCAAAACGTATCTGCTTATTGCATACATACTGCATTCCAGCTATACATGTTATTTACTAACTTGGGACTTTTCACTTTATTTGTCTTGGCGCTAATGTCTTAAGAACTATTAAAGAATGATTGAGGAACAGCCTAACTCCTGCCCCAAACTGACTGCAGATCTTGAAAATTGTTCAATAATCTGCATATACTTGAGCTTAACTTGCTTTGGAAACGTTCCCGTAATTTTTCAGACTCTTTGCAACCATTTTAGGATGTGTTTGGTCTCTTATCTTATCTTATGGCCTGTTCCCAGTATTTTTCTGTTCAGTTTCACACTCCCATTGTCTCTTCCTACAGTTTTCCTAGCAGCCACAGTGTCGGCATCTCATCTAATTATCTATCAGAACACAAGCAGCCAATCTGTCCGTCCGTCTGTCTGTGTTGGCTGTCACTCCTTCCACTGAACATTTTGCCAGCCCACCTCTCCCTCCCCCCCCCCCCCCCCCCCCCTCCTCTTAAGCTTGCTGATGATTGGGTGACTTATAGCAGCGTTGCTTTTGTTTCGGCGGCGCTGAACGCGTCTCAGTTCGTCGGATGGTGGGGAAACAGCGATGAGGGACTCCTGGTTGGTGGAGGGATGCCAAATGGAACAGATGGGCGGAGATAGAACGCTGCCAGAAGAGACTAATTATCAGGATTTAGTTTCCAAAACAAACATATTGCAATCAAATCACATATTGCAATCACTGCTGCATTGTTCTGTCTGTAGTGCACTGTATTAGTGACAATAACTTGGATCAATTCACTTGGTGGCAGAGATTGGATCAGTTCCTGAGGAATTATCATATGTAGTGATAATTAGTGTCGATAAATCAAATGTTTAATGCCATAACTGTTTTGACCCTGGTTTTTTTGTGTAGTATCAAAAACTTGTCTAAGAAATCATACTGCTAATCTACTAGGGATGTAACGATACCAAAAACTCACGGTACGATAATATCGCGATAACAAGTCCAAGGTACGGTATTTATCGCGATATTGAATAATAGAGGGAAGAAGAAAAAAATTCATTTTTTTTTCAATAAAACATTTTTTTACTCGGAAAATGTTTTTTTATTACATAATAAATCTGATTTTTACAGCATTTTTGTAGGATAGCAGTATTTTAAAGTGTCAAAAACAAAGTGACAATAACAGACTGGAACAAGAAAACCAGCGTTTTTGTACCTACCAGTACTACCAAACAAAGTAAGCATTTTCTTTGTGCCACGGCATCTCACAAATAAACAAGGACATTTAATAATCAGACCCTGCAATACAAATAAATCAAGTTTCACTTTAGTTTTTCAAGTAACTCAACTCAAACTAGTCACTAGTCACTCACTCAGCATCATCAGACAGGTTTTTAGGAATATGAGAATGTCCACATTTCCAGGTATTTATAAACTGGGATGTTTGGGCATTTACAATATCCCCTGCTCTGGAAAAAACTCTCTCGCTTTGTACTGATGTTGCTGGGACACCAGTGGTCGCGTTAACCGAATATTTTATTTAACAATGACGGAAAAATCTGAAAGCAGTCTGTCATTTTGACAGATTAGAACAAACTCGGAACAGCGCCAACGTTTCCCCGCAGCCAGGCTCTGGTGTTATGCCGTGTTATGCATGCCCTCCAAAAGGAAATTATATAGTTTCCAAACCGTACTTTGCCGTACAGATCAATACATGTCTGGGAGGTTTTGCTTCACGCTGTGCACGTCCCGCGAGGTGCATGCACACATGGCATAACACCGCCCCCCCCCCCCCTGGCCCTGTAAATACGATGTCCTTTTGTGTTATCTGTTGTTTTATTTTCATGTTGTAACCTACTTGCTGCCATGTTGGACAGGTCTCTATTGAAAAAGAGATCGATGATCTCAATGGGACTACCTGGTTAAATAAAGGTTTTTAAAAAAAAAGTGTTTAAAAAAAAAATTATTCTTTTAAAATTTTTTTTTTTTTAAATCGCGGTAGATTTAGTCAGTCTCACCACGGTATTGGGAAGTTTATTTAACGCGATACCGCGATATTCGGTATATCGTTACATCCCTATAATCTACTGCTGTTCAGTGGAATAGATGCAGTGGATATACGCCATATATCTACATATGATCATTAGCTTAAATTACAGCTCCAGATTTTTGAAATCTACATTTACAATGTTTCAGGGCAAGTTTCAGTAACAGAAAGTGTTACCCCAAAGCAAAAACAAGAGATTGGCACTGCAGGGAAAACATTAGCTTAGGAGCGTCAGCAGTAGTATTTTTCAAAAATGAATAAAGCCTGGTGTTGGAGTCCTAAACCCGAAAATTAAGATTTGATCACCTCCGGCTCCCTCGTCACAAAGTCTGTTTTTCAAAATATTCTTTTGGTTAGGCTTCCAAAATAAGGTCTGTGGTTAATACAAGTTTATGAGATTTTTTCATTTTGCCCATCAACATAACATATTCAGTAAATAACCCAGTGATGAACCTCTGAACATTTTTTGTTTCATAAAAACAGCACTTGCTAACAAGTGACTACTAAACGTCAACTGAACATTAGCCACCTTTAGCTCAGCAGTGGTGACGTGGAGTCATGAGACCGTTATGTTGTTAGTTTAGAGCAGGGGTCGGCAACCCGCGGCCCACGGGCCGCACGCGGCCCTTTAAGCCCTCTGCTCTGGCTCCCTTGAGTTTAGACAAAAATAAGAAGGAAATAAAATAAAAGTATTTGTAGGACTATTTATATTTTGTTGCATGGTTGAAAATGTTTCGTATCTTTCATTTTGAGGTGATACTGTGACACATAAATAAAAAACAAAACGGTTTTAATTAGGTCAACTAAAATATGCGTCACATCCTGCTACGGTCCCGCGCGAGCGCCTTTTCCTGCGGGTGAATAACCTGAACCCCGGCTCGATGAGCGAACTATGGATAAATCAAAGAAAAGTACCGGAGGAACACAGGAATTGAATTCTGTGTGGACAGAGTTATATGCTTTCACAGCAAACGATGCTGGTTTACCGGTATGTTTGACATGTAGAGAGAAGTTGTCAACGGTGCTGCAGCCTTTACGTATCGAGGAACAACAAGGGAGAGGAAGACAGCTGACAATCTTCAGTCATAATTCAATGGGGTATGTCATTTATTTCAGAAAACACTTTTTGTTATATTCCATGGAATGCTTTTAACGTCCCGATAGCAATGAATATATTAAATGCTTTGACAATAAATACATACAAAAATTAATCTCTGGAAGCCGTTGCGCTGTAAAAAGCATGACCAATCATTTTAGCCGGGCCTGTCAGCCTTCCATCTGTGCACAAACTTATCTCGTGGCCCTCATTGATGATGCGCGTTCGTGTGTGTTGGAGGAGGGACTCTGTAAGAAAGTCGGAAGGAAGAGGCAGATTTTTTCCGGTTGTGTATTTTCAAATTCTAGCGCACTCGAGCTGGTTTCTCCATTCTTACCTACCTAACCTTAACTCTTTTTAGGGTGCAGCTATATGTTTTATTTATTTCAAAGTGGGCCCATTTTAATAATATTTTTTTTTCCTTCAAATGTGCAGAGGACTCCCCAAGTGCTTTGTTTAATTTATGTTAAAGTAGGCCTGTGTATTATTTTTAATTCTCCTTATAGGAGTTCTTTGTTTCTTATTAGAGGTTAACAGTTTATATAATGTAATAAATAGCCTAATACATGCAAAAAAAACTGTAGTTTTTGTCTGATATAACAATAAATACAACTTTATTAGCTATCAAGCTATGAAATATGTTTTGCGGCTCCAGACGAAAAAAATGTTTTGGAAAAAGGATCAAAATAGCTCTTTTGGTCAAAAAGGTTGCAGGTTTAGAGCATTACCTTAACTATTTAGTTCTGGCTATTGCATTTACGCTTCAACTATTATAAAATGCTAATACGTGGACATTATCCTCTTAAACAACAGGTCATAAATGTGTGTTTGCCAGAGACCTTTTGCAATATTCCTAAATTCAATGGAACATGTCACTGCTTTAGTTGAGGGAGCTCTTGATATGCTAACTTCCTGATCAGCCTGATATACGTCACCAACGCACCACTTTATGATGTATCATAAGGGTAGAGCATTCTGTGACAAGAGGAAAAGGCTTTTCATGAAGTTATAAGCACGATCAGAGGTGCTTCGGAACCCCCCCCCCCCACACACCTTTCACACGTAGCAATTCGGGGAAGGCTTTCTAACAATTACTGTAACTGTCCAAAGCGAACAATCCAAAATTCAAAACCTCTTCACGCACTGAATGGCCAGCTGTGTGGAGGTGAAGCGGGTTTTTAAGTGATCTGTTTAATTGTAATTCCACAACTAAGTGCAACTCAACTGTCTGTCACTTTAAAGGTCTTTTCAGCAGGGACTGCCCGAACTGTTGTCTCCATATTAACCTTGATCACGTCACCCCCCCTCTGACGGCCGAATGCATTCTTCAGAAATATTTAAACATTTTGTCAGTAGCAAAGAAAACAAAGAGTGTAGACCGATCTGAGTGTAAGGCTTTTTTAACACACAAGAAAAGAAAGCAGATCCTGCAGAGAATCACTTCAAGGAATTTCAGAAGCTCCAAAGACAGTTTTTTACAGATTCAGACTGTATAATTTAGTCAGGTATAATTCACCAAAAGAATGAATAAAACCCTCTGTCTTTACTGAAATCATTCTAACACACTCGTAAGAGATACACACTAAAGTAACACTAAATCTAGACATACAGTCGGAGTGAACGCAGTTTAGCCAATACAACTTGGTTTATTTTGCTGTCATGGTGACAGAGATAAGACAGATAAACAATAGCTGAGCTAAACTACCACAGCTGTGTGAATCTCCCTCTCTCTTACACAAACACACACGAGTCATCCATTACTCTCCCCCTCTCTTTCTCCATCTATCTCTCACTGTACACACTTGATTTATGCCCCTCGCTGCAATTTAGAGTAAACTGAAATCCATTCAGTGCCGTCCAGCCACATAGTTTCACACGCCTCCCAAACCCACCGCTGATAAAACTGTGATTTTTACACATTTGAACAAAGATAACATCACAAACCCCTTGTGAAATGATCCAGAAAACATCTGTAGCAATCAATTCAATCAGATTCACCATATTATGCTTTAGATCTTTTTTTCCAGGACCGTTTCATCTCTTTTCTCAATGCTTCCACTTCAAAGCTGTTCTTATTGAAAAATGATTTGCTTTCTGTATTATCACTTTTAAAGCAGGACTGAATATTTCCAATTTAGTTGAAGAGGATGTTATTAGCTGAATTTAAGGTCTGAAGGAAAGGGTGTGAAATCTCACTCATCCAATGTACCCCCTCCCATAATATTCTCTCTCTACCTCTTCCTCCCAATCTTATCTTAATTACATTTAATTGCTCCGAACTTCTCTTCCTCTTCCTCTTGCTGCTCCCTTTTTTCCTTGATACACTGTATTCCTCTCTTTTCCTTTGTCCTTGTCTGTCATCCTAATAGTCTCTCTCCCCCTTTCTCCCCCCGTCCTCTGACCCTGACCCACTTAGCTGGCTGCTTGTTATTCAAACCATTGCTTTACGCACGCACGCACGCACGCACGCACGCACACACACACACACACACACACACACACACACACACACACACACACACACACACACACACAGCACGGTTTGCAGTACACTCACACAAACACTCACGTACACACACTCGACTCGTACTGTAAGTACAGAGGCGGTAGCACTCTAGATACTCTTTCTCCGGAGTATTTTCATCCTTAATTATTCTGCTAATTACCTTCTTTATAAACGGATTCATCATTTAGTCTATGAAATGTTTAGAAACAAATAAAAACATTCCATTTACCATCATTTATGACAACTAAAATCGGCAGATCTTCACATTAGGAAGCGGGCACCACAGAATATCTTGCTTGATAAATGACCAATGAGCTGATTATAATTGTCAATCAACTAATGGATTAGTACGGAGCCCTGGAGGGTTCATAGAGAGAAAAATAAATAAAACGAGGCCACGTTTTATTAATTTGTGTGCACAAGATGTAATTTGTGGCCTCAATTTAAATAAAACCAGGCCACATTTGATTAA
>NC_136907.1:42945612-42998112 GCF_949606895.1 Notothenia rossii | reverse complement strand
CACCCTCTCGCTAGGGACAGAGGTAGCATATACAGCCAGGTAGCGCTTTGCTAACATGGCAACATAAGGATATTAGGCGTTTGTAATAGCTTTGGCTCGGTCTGAACTTTTTGTGAGTGGTGGAGGCTTAAATGCTAGCGGGAGTTGGGTTTGCACTTCAATCTTTTTTGTTTTTGGTACCGGTGATATTCACGTTCGGGTGATGCCTTTTCAAATTATGAGTGTGCAAGTTTGATGTATATCCAGCCGCGAAAACCAATTTTAGTTGAACAATGCCGACAAACTGCAGCTTTGGTTCGGTCCACCTGTCTTTGTCCGTCATCCTTGTACGTAACTGCGAAACCAAAATGTTCCCAAACCGGAGACTTCAATGATGCTGGAGGATTTTCGAGCTCAACTTTATCTGCGTTCGCCATTTCGCCAGTTCCTGAAATTACTGACTAAATTTGAACGTATCCTTCTGACCAGCTCTCATAGCATGCCTCTCGTCCAATGAAATGACTTGTTCACTCTATGACGCGTTGAACCCAATATGAGCAAATTACTCTGAATGCTGCGACGCAGCACCTGAGATTACTTCCAAGAAGTTGTTCACGTTCTCAATTTTTTACGTTTAACGTTATATTCGTTCGGTTATAAAACGGTTACCAAGTGTGGCAATATGAAAGAAAAATACACACTCTAATTTAAATAGTTTTTATTAGTAAATAATGATGTTCGAAATAAAATAGTCCCTCCGTTGCCTTCTGCACAAAACATAGTGCGACGTGGTTTCTATGCAACAACACTAACAGCTGGCGAACATATTAGACAGAGAGCGTTGATCCATTATTTGGCTGTTTATTTACATGAATGTGTATGCTGCCGTTTATTGTGCACCCACTGAAAAACTGTCCAGCATCAGTAGCATGGCTTACGTGGTCACTTGTATAGGTTGAGGTTGTTCTAGGCTGTTGCTTGGCGTGGTGAAAATATTGCTCCACTTTCTCCGGTCCCCGAGATTGGGCTTCCAGTAGTTCTGGAGAGAGCTTTCGCACCTGTGGCCACTAACGGTCATAATTTCTCTTTGTTTCAAGACCCGCATCAGAAAAGCTTTTGAATGGTGTTACTTTTCCACTTGGTCTACCTGCTCTTCACGTAGCTCTGCATGCCGTCGTTTAGGTACTTTTTTTTTCTGGAGATAGGCACTGCTAAATCCACTCCTCCATAGTAAGACCCCCCCGGAGGTTGAAGTTAATCTAAAATGTTTCCATCTTATGCTTTGTAAGTTTGTTTCGTAACGGAAGAAATTTAAATATATTTATAAAACTGACAAGTCAAATCAAGCAATCTGATTGGTCGATAGTGTTTTTGCGGACCTCTTTGATTACAGATTTGAGAACATCGTTGCTTGCTTTAAAAGTAGCACAATTCATTATGTCAAACCTTGGAAAGTGTCTAGATATCCCTGCCCTAATGCCAAAGGAACTGCACGCTGAATATGTTTTGCCCTTTGATGTCTATGTCTGGACCGCCGCGTAAAAAGGAGGCTTTCTGCCCCGTTACTTCTCCGCTGCAGGCAGTTTGCTTTTCAGCCCAACGTTATACTGTTTTTCTCAGACGCGGAGGGATACTGACTTGTTGTGAAAAGTAGCTTACAATTCTACCCGTGGTATACGCTCAGTATATCACGGCTAAGAACCAATCAGGTTGCTTGATTTGACTTGTCCGTTTTATAATCGAATAATATATTGTAGGGCCATACCTATATAAAACATGTCTGTGAAGTTTTTTTTTCAAAATACCAAACAGATCATGCATTTTAGCCATGCCTCATTTCGCTCTCTTTGCGCTTTTTTAGCCCTGTTTTTGCAAGGGGCTGAATCTGAGAAGTCTTCTTGGCTGCTTTTGTGGCAGACTACAGCGCCACCTACAAGCCTGGCATATGTACTACAGCGTCTCCAGCGCTTTCGAACGGCAATGGCCGTGGCTGTGTCCTTCTGATAGGTGGAGAGTTGCCCATATAGGCGGAGCTTCTCGTTTCTGACGTCAGAGAACTTTCAAATCTGGATCAGTCTGTATCAGATCCGTTGCAGCCCTGTTTTGAGAGATTTGGGATAAGAGAGAGGGTTGAGTTCCCTCACACACCGGGGACACATATTCATGTATAAAAGACGTGCAAAAGTGCCTTTTGCATGATAGGTCCCCTTTAAGTACAATACTTGAGTAAATGTACTTAGTAACTTCCCACCTCTGTCCATGAAGTATCTCATGTCTCATCAGAGTTAAATGGAAAAAGCTGATTGACAGTGAAGTCAGAGAAACTTTGATTGTTCCAAGAAAGAAGATTGAAGATCATGTGTTTAGACGTATATCACCTTTCTCACCATTCACCAATGTTATTCTTAATATGTCTGTGGTGGTTCCACGTGAAGCATTAAAAATAGCTGCTGCTTCAGTACTCCACAGCTGTGTGTTTTAGTTTTCTGTTGACTCTGTAAACCGACACCTCATTTGCATTAAAGCCAACAGCTGGCCAACGGAAAGGGCAGTTACACCTGTCTGTTCACCTGTCTGTTCACGTGTGTGTGTGTGTGTGTGTGTGTGTGTGTGTGTGTGTGTGTGTGTGTGTGTGTGTGTGTGTGTGTGTGTGTGTGTGTGTGTGTGTGTGTGTGTGTGTGTGTGTGTGTGTGTGTGTGTGTGTGTGTGTGTGTGTGTGTGTGTGTGTGTGTGTGTGTGTGTGTGTGTGTGTGTGTGTGTGTGTGTGTGTGTGTGTGTGTGTGTGTTACTTCAACCCACCTGTTCAAACATTGTTCTGTGTGTGTTTGTCTATCAGGACAATGAACCTGTAATGAGGAAATGTTTGAATATGTTTGTTATTTGGTTGTCCAGGTGTACGAAGTAGTTGTCACCATAATGGTAACTTTATAAGATACTACAGTTTTCAGACTGAAACAACTAATAGCAATGCCGGTGTTACAAACCTTACATTTAAATAACCATTCAGTTATCAAAGTTAAACATACCTTATCATCCTTAGAGAGGCAATTTGTAGCACACCACACAGGCAATTAAGATAGATATAGATACATTGAGAGAATAATTAGAAAACAAATTGAATAATGATGAGTTGCGGCCCTAAACACATCATGTATCTGCATCTGGGTGTTGCAGCACTGTGCTGTGGGCTGCATTATCAGAAGGGCAGCTGACAATGGTTCTATTGGCTGAAAACATCAAGCCAAGTGCTCAGCAACTGTTAGCCCAAAGAGATATCTTTAAATCGTTCAGCATTACTTTCATGATGTCCAATCTTAATGTTACACTGGGAAAGAAGGAGAGTGTTCTTGTGATGAATTTGCCTTCATTTAAAACACTGCCAGACTACATCTTACATGTTTTACAATCGCAAAATGATTTGAAAGAGAACACTGCCAAAATAAATGACAAAGCTTTAGAGATTTCTGCCAAAATAATATTGATGCGAGTAAGTAATATGCAATGTGGTTTAACTTGTATTAGCTTGATTATCAGACTGAAAAAACAATTTAAAGACATCCCCTTGGACTTAGAGAAACTAGAATGGACATTTTTCACTATGATCTAACATTCATTACATTACGAAAAATGTTTGTGTTTTTGATTGTGGCACTTTTCACTCTGTGAAAAAACTCAAAACCTGCTTTCTAGAAATGAAATTTTCAGCATAAATGTTCACCTTTTAGTATATATTAGGGATGTGCATCTCCATCACTGAGGCCGATGTTATGCGCATCTCGATACGTTGCCAACGATACGATATATTAACGATACATTTGAAACACCAGACGATGCGATACGATACGATTCACCCCTGTTGCGATACAGTTCGATATGATTTGATTCAACATTATGCGATTCGGGGTGATACGATACGTTTCAACTAGGGATGTTAAGATTCACCGATTCACATCGGTGCACCGGCATGAACGTTCAAGATGCGAGTGCACCGGTTGAAAGAGTGCACATCGGCTACAGTTTGGGTTGAACTCACGATGCATCGATTGTAGCGTCTTTGCATCAGTAAAAAAACTATTCATTCATATAATATCCCTTCATCCTGTAAGCACTCCGCAGAGACGATCTTTGATCTTTGCTCCGCACTACGGAGGACGGATTTTTCAAGAAAGATGGACAACTTGAAAAATGAGGCTAGTATGACGTGGGGTCTGCGTCTGAAAAGAGAAACCTGAAAGTTAGACTATGAGTGAAATCACTCAGTGAGGTGTTCTGTCAGAGAGAGTGGTGTTTAGTTTACAGCAGCCTAGATTGCCAATAATAGTTTAAATGTCTTCCTCACTGTAAGCAGTTATGAAATACCTGTTTGTGAAAGGTTATTTGTATTCTTCATTGTTTATATAGAACCCACTGCTTTCTGCTCACTGGTGAGTTAGCCTATGGATGAGTGTTAAGCACATCAGGCAGCAGCTGTATGGGCATGGCACTATGGTAGTTGTTATTTGCACATTGTTAATCATGGGCAATGCATCCTTAAATTGTTTAACTGTGAGGTGTTATAACATTGAACTTTACTCTGGAGACAGAGAACACTACTACACTTGTGAAAAGGCCAGTTTGTGAAAGGTCCAAGTGTTTGTTTTTTTTAAGGTGAAAAAGAAACAGCATGATGCGATGCACAGTATTAGTAGAGAGAACCAAATATGTGAAGCACTTTTTTGTTAATGTATCATTTGCTGCATATAAGGAATAAAACAAAATCCTCTGTTGTACCATATTGAATTGTATCAAGTACTTTAAAAGTAAAAGTACTTTGTTCTGAACGTACACCACTATAAAAATCAGAAGGCGACATATGAACGTTACTTTATTACTGTTAACGATTAAATAAAGTTAACACTTCACAGTGTATCTGAGTTGTCTGGGGTTTCTTAAACGTTTTAAGACATGTATGAATGGTGATAAACACAGTGATAGATGTATAGGCCTAACAAGTTATGCAGATGTTGCACCATTTTATTTTATTTTCAAATATGTTCATACAATCATACGTATTTGGATTCATGTGAATAAATACATGTGGACAGGAGGGTGTGTGCAAGCAACCATAAGTTCCACTTTACTTTTTTATTTCAATTCTAACCTTGGTAATAGAAAATAGTTTCCCTGTTGTCCACGTTCATAAAGCCCCCTTTTTTTTGGACAATTCTACCCAAACCTCAGTTGGTGGTAAACAGAGCCCGGACCTTTACCTCCCTCAAGCCTCTAGCACAGGGGTCAGGAACCTTTTTGACTGGGAGAGCCATAAAAGCCAAATATTTCTAAATATATTTCATTGAGAGCCATATAGTATTTTTAAAATATAATAAATTAAATATGTCTTACTTTTAATGCGACTTCTGGTGCTGCATGGTTTTGCTGATGGCCTTGTAGTCTGGTTCATACGTGGTGAGGTTGAGCTTCATGCAGGCGTTGAGGCTTCCATCAGTTAAACGTGAGCGTAGGTTGGTCTTAATGTTCCTCATATGCGAGAATGACTGCTCACATGCATATGTAGAGCCAAACATGGTCAATACGGCAATACTCACACGCTGCATTGTGTGGTATGTCACAGGAAGCTCGTTCCAAGTTTTAAGAATCAGCTGGTCTTCAGGTTGAAGATTTTTCATTTTTGTCCACTTGTGTTCCCTCGCCAGCTCTGCTCGCTGTCGCGCAAGACTTTCCAACTCTCCATTAAGTGACTTGAACTTACTCATCCACATGTCTGATGCCTTCAGGTCAGCAACTTCCAGCTCAAAGTCTCCCGGGGATGCATGTCAGGTCGATTTTGTCCACTGCACACTCATGTGGATGAGTGATGAACTTGAAAAGACCAGTGCGCGCACGAAATTCTCCAAAACGTGCTTTGAATGACTGCAGGAGATTGGACGTAAAGCCAGCTAGCTGCTGGAGATCCAGATGTTGAGTGGAGTCACTTGCTAAGCATGCATCTCTAAATTGTTGCAGTCTTTCAAAGTGCAGAAGACGACCTGTTTCAATGTCCCTGAGAAAGACTTCCAGCTTGCTTTCAAATGCAAACACTGCTTGTTGAAGGGATGAGATTGTATTTCCAATACCTTGCATTTTCACATTGAGCTGGTTCAGATGGCCAGTTATGTCAACGAGATAGTGAAACTGCAGGAGCCAGTCAGTGTTGTCTAGCTCGGGATGCTTGACGCCTTTCATTTCAAGAAAAGTCCGGATTTCACTCAGGCAAGCTGCAAAACGGCTGAGCACCTTCCCCCTTGACAACCAACGCACGTTGCTGTATAAAAGCAGACCGGGATAATGATTCCCAACTTCTTCTAACAGAGCTTTAAACTGGCGATCATTTAAAGCTCGGGCAACAATAAAGTTGACCACTCAAATGACCAGCGACATCACCTCACCAAGCTCCTGGCCACACGTCTGAGCGCAAAGCGCCTCCTGGTGCAGGATGCAATGAAAACTTAGGATGGCTCTCTTTTCATGTTCACGGAGAAGCGCTACAAATCCTTTGTTCTTCCCCAACATACAGGGTGCACCATCAGTACAGACAGAAATAAGTTTATCCATCGGTAGTTTTTTTTCTTTAGCAAACTCCATAAAAGACGTGAATAAATCCTCTCCTCTTGTTTCATTGGCCAAACAGCCAAGCTTTCCTCACGCAGTGTGTCACCTGCAGCATACCTGGCAATTATACTGCACTGAGATAGATGGCTAACGTCTGTTGACTCATCTAACGCGAGAGAAAAGTATGTCCCGGCATTTATGTCCTTAATTTGTGTTTCCTCGACTTGATTTGCCATCATGATGCTACGATCGTGCACAGTTCTTGCTGACAGGAGCATGTCTTTTATTCGTTTGATTATCTTGTCTTTATTTGGGAAGTCATCAAACAGTTCATTGGCCACATCAAGCATGAATGTTTTGGCATACTCGTCATCTGTGAATGGCTTTCCATCCCTTACTATTGCCAAAGCTCCCGCAAAGCTAGCGGAATTCCCGTCACCTTGCTTGGTCCACACACGTAGTTACTGCTGACTCGTCTGCACTCTCCGCTCTAGCTCCTCGCATGCCCTTTTCCTGCTGTCCCCCGCTGGATATTTCGATGCAAATGAAGCATGGTGCGTATCGAAGTGCCGCTATATATTTGACCGTTTCATCGATGCAATTTTATCATTGCATATTAGACATACCGCAGATCCTGCTCTCTCCACAAACGCAAATTCCTCTGTCCATGCAGCAACCTGGAATGCACGGTAATCATCGTCTTTTTTTCTTTTCGCCATCTTTTCCGTTACAACCCACGGGTGACCCGTGACCCGTGACATTTATCTTCAAAACTAATTTCTATTTACTTTAAAATTACACAGTATTATTAAGAAATATCACAAGTATTTTAAAATCAGTTCCAAACTGATTTTTTTTTTTTTTTTTTTTTTTTTTTTAAAACTCAAAATTGTCTGGGAGCCATATGCCATCACCAGAAGAGCCATATATGGCTCGCGAGCCATAGGTTCCCGACCGCTGCTCTAGCAGGATGTCCATGTGTGAAGGAGATACGGAGGCGTTCTCCTCATTGGTGCTCCGATCTGTTCCCTCCACCTCCATGAACTTCTTCAGGGCTCAACGCTAACTTTTAAAAGTGGTTGCCAGGCTGGCAACCAGGCATCAGCTTTTGGTTGCCAAAACTGAAAATACAGTTGCCATTTTTAGACACCTTATATTTTAAATAATTAAGATACTATACAGTTATACATCAACTTAATAATGAACATGTGACACAAAAGAATGTTCAAATGCTTTACAATAAGTAATTAACACAATTAATTTAAACTTAAGTGGTAGGAAACTTGTCCACCCTCAATTGCTGGTATGCAAAATACCAGTAGTGCAGCTGTTGTTCTTCACAGATCCCTAGTTTCTTGGTAATCCGTTGTCTCCCTTTCAAAAGTGGGTTTTCCTGACCCTATTTTGGTAGTAATAAGATCGGGACTCTTATTTTGAAGGAACATTTAACGGAAGTGAATGGACAACATTCCTCTTTGCTTTTCGTTTGGGTTCACCTTGCGCTTTATCAGTTGAATCACTTTGAACATTTGTTTGAGAAGTTGAGGTGTTGGCTAAACTTTTTACCCCACAGTCAAACAACTTAATTTGCTTCGCCATTTTTTGTAAAACGAACACACGGCGCACCGCGCACGCGAGTAAACGTGCATCGCTTTCTGGCTCCGTAATCGCACCAATGCACGTGCAACTTAAGTATCTGGTTCCGACTGGTCACAACAATAATTAAATATCACTCTTAATACAACAAATAACTAACATTTATCTATTTTGGGGTGCAAATTTTTCTTTTTGCTGTCCTTATTTCTTTATGTTAAAAACTGGTTGCCACTGATGGCAACCAAAGGCCAAGAAGTGGTTGACATTTTTTCTGAATGGTTGCCAATGGCAACCGTTACTGTCGAGCCCTGTTCTTGTCTCTCTGACTCTCTGACATTGCTATGTTTGATTTTAGTTTGTTGACATTGTTGCCCTGTCTTTTTGTTCTCCTCAGCTGGATGGGGACACCATGTTCCTGGGTATGTCAGAAGCCGGCCATGACTTTGCATCAACCAATCAGGTTAGTGTTTATGTGTTTGTTTCTGCGTGTGTGAGATAGAGCCTGAGCGAGGGCCCTCGGAAGCCTTTCCTCTGACATTTCCCAGGTTCTAATTTCATTGAGGGAACTAATTACTTGTGAAAGTGTTGTAACATTCCTCAACACAATTGGTTGTTCTGTATGTTGTCAAAACACTCCACATAAGTGGAATCACTAAGGTGTAAATGTGAACCAATTTGCTGCAAACAAATACATTGCACTCCTGCAAATAAATACATACTTTTTTGGTGTGCAATGATAAAAATTGTGCAAGTATATCAAATTAAGCGTCTTTGAGCATGAGGAAAAGCGCTATAAAAATCCCATGTATTATTATTAATATAATTTTTTACACTCACATGATTTTTGCAGTGAGCTCTTTTATATGGTCCCCGAGCTAATTCTATAAACAAACGACATCCCGATCACATGGCTGCGCATCACCAGCGCTAAGCTAAAGGCTAATGTTGGGCATGATGACGCTTAATAGTCTCATTTTTTGAAACAAAGAAGCTGTGGACATTCACCAGTTGGGTATTTACTGACATATTTTATGTCGTTAAACACAGTTGTTCAAGCTTTAACAAAAAACTGGATGTGGCAAATGCTGAGTAATTTCTGGCTTTAAAGGGGACCTATCATGCAAAATGCACTTTTTGATGTCTTTTATACATAAAGATGTGTCCCCGGTGTGTCAGGGAACTTACGCAGCGTCAGAAAATAAAACCTTTTCTCTTCCTCCGTACCCAAATCTCTAAAAACGGGGGTACAACGGAGCTAATCCAGATTTGCGTCCGATATGACGTCATATCAGAAACGTTGCTATCACAAACAATATGGTCGGTGTTTACATTAGCATCGCTAAAACTCAGGGCTAACCTGTACTGGAGAGCATGTGTGTGAAGAAGCAGGAAATAAAAAGGAACTCACCTTGTGGTATAACCGGCAAGAGAGAAAGCCTTTGAGCTCCATACTGTTTCAGAAATAATCCTTGATAATCCATGATATGGCGTTTCATCACAGCAGTGTCTGCCGGTAGCATCTCCCGCATGAGCAGGCATAAGCTCCGCCCCTCTTTTTGTATCTATTTGTTAATTTTTTTAAGCTTATTACCCAAAATCAGCACTTTTGAAACAGGAGGTGAAATAGAGGGATATGAGGGTTAGAATGGCTAGAATGGGTGATCTGTTTGGTATTTTGAGCAAAACACTTCATAGACATATTTTTTTATATATCTGAGATTTGTGCTATTGCCTAAAGATAGCATGATAGGTGACCTTTAAGGACTAATGTCTGCACCACTGTTATTCTACAGAATATTGTTGTTGATGTTTTCTTTATGATCATTGGGTTATGCCCAACTGTGTCTTTGAACTCACCTTTAGCTATCTCAGTCTTTACAGTTATTTACAGATGATTTAAACCAATATGTTTTCTCCCAACCTGTTCCACTAGGGGTGTAACGGTACACGTACCCGTACCAAAATTATTCGGTACGGGCCCTTCGGTTCGGTACACGTGTGTACCGAAGTGTACCGAACGAATATAACGTTAAACGTAAAATATTGAGAACGTGAACAACTTTTTGGAAGTAATCTCAGGTGCTGCGTCGCAGCATTCAGAGTAATTTGCTCACATTGGGTTCAACGCGTCATAGTCATTTCATTGGAGGAGAGGCATACTATGAGAGCTGGTCACAGGGATGCGTTCAAATGTAGTCAGTAATTTGAGGAACTGTCGAAATGGCGAACGCAGATAAAGTTGAGCTCGAAAATCCTCCAGCATCATTGAAGTCTCCGGTTTGGGAACATTTTGGTTTCGCAGTTACATACAAGGATGGTGGACCAAACCAAAGCTGTTGGCAATGTTCAACTAAAATTGGTTACGTGGCTGGCAATACATCAAACTTGCACACTCATTTGAAAAGGCATCACCCGAACGTGAATATCAGCGGTACCAAAATAAAAAAGACTGAAGTGCAAACCCAACTCCCACTAGCATTTAAGCCTCCAAGCCTCCACCACTCGCAAACAGTTTAGACCGAGCCAAAGCTATTACAAATGCCAAAAATCCTTATGTTGCCATGTTAGCAAAGCACTACCTGGTTGTATCTGCTACCTCTGTCCCTAGCGAGAAGGTGTTCTCCACAGCAGGAGACATTGTTAGTGCCAGCAGATCTGCCCTTTCGGCAAGCAATGTGGACAAGTTCATTTTTCTTTAAAAAAACATGAAAATACAATGACAAGCAAGTCATAATGTCAAACTGGCTGCTTAGGTACTAGTACAGTACAGTTCAAATACAGATTATTTCAGTTCATCGAAATGCTGCACCTTAATGTTTATTTTATTATATTTTGTATTTATTTGAGTGAATACATTATTCACAGTTTAATAATAATTAAAAAAAAAAAAAAAATAGTTTATGTTTTGTGATAATTGTTTCTGCTGTACCGAAAAAGTACCGAACCGAACCGTGACCTAAAAACCGAGGTACGTACCGAACCGAAATGTTTGTGAACCGTTACACCCTTATGTTCCACAGATCAATATCACTGACTGAATTAAACCTGAGGCACAGAAAGCATTACCATGATCTCTCTAAGCTTTCTCTTTTCTTACACAAAAAGAGAAATACTGTAGTTATTAGTAGTAGTTATATATTCGATTGTAGTTTCTTTGTTTGGGCTCTGCGATAGATTTAGTTAGCTTATTTAACTGATAATATAAAAACAAAAGATTGAACATTATGTAATATAATCAAGTGTTGAAGGATATAATTATAATCTGTGTTGATGTTGGACATGTTAGCAGGAATACTGTTTCCTTTAAATAATGCAAGGTAAGATGCTATTATCAGAATCAGAATTCCCTCATTTGTCCCTCAACTGGGCAATTTAGGAATAGCTTGCAATAGCAAGAGTGCAGATTAAATAAAAAGAGTATACTTGCATATTATATAAAAAAGTAGGCAAACGTTATTAAAAATAAAACCCCTGAAAAAACTAATAATTACAGTATGCAGTATAGTTTAAACAATGGTGATCTATTTGATGAGGAACTTTATCATTCATTGGGTGTTTTTTTTATTAGTATTTATCCTTTCTCTGAACACTAATCCTGGACTGCACACTGAGCAGCGATGAGTCAGAAATCATGGCGACAACTCTTCCTCACTGTAATGACTCTCTGACCTCATTTTCACACAGCTCAGTGGAAATGCATCCAAGAAGCGTTCAAGAATGATTAAAACCCAGGACGCACTGCGGCCAGATGTTGAAAAAGTGTTACTGCATCTATCCCACCAAGATGTTGCCTTCACTGCCCTAACAGAGAGTCTGTTAGCAGACTGAATATCTGAATACATCCAGGGGCTCTCTCCGCTGTCCTCATTGCTACAGATGATTCAAAAAGGAGACATAAATATCATCTGATTCCTGGTCACATCAAAAATGACCCAGAGCCTCTGCAGCTTTAATTCTGACTTAATGTAAACTGCAGCTTAGATAAAAGAAATAAATTCACTATTCCATCAATGTTTAGGTCCTAAATCTGTATAACCCAAACCGTAAATTGGGATTTTTAAAACTTAACTAATAGACCGTATTTGCCTTTATTTTTAAACATATACAGTAGAGTACAGAAGGGGCCAAGCTTAACACAATATTCTTCAAACTTAAAAAATTGGGTTGACTTTTGCTGAACACGCATATGAATGATACATTGGTTTGTGTTTCAATTGTCTTCAAATGTATGATTGAATATTAATCTATGATCAAAGTATCATTATTTTCAGCGTAACTTTTATTATGAGTTGTCAGGGACCAAGCAGTAAGACAACAGAACACAGGAGTGGTTTAAATAAACTAGGGTTTTTATTTACCCAAAAATCCACAATACATCATATAATAACAAGGCCTATAAAAGAGGTCAACAGAAAATACCTCAAAGAAACATAACAGGTGTTAACTCAACAAAACTGACCTGCTACAATGAAAAACCAAGGAACCTATATAGTGGCTTGGCCAAACCACGTTGAACCCAAGGGATAATTAATAGTCACATCATACACAAAGGACACCGACAAAACCCAAATCCTCCCTTTGACATGGAAGCAGGTGGTTTGTCCCAATATGTCCCAATTGGCTCCTTGCAGTATTTATGAGTCCTCAGCGCTCAGCCACACCCTTTGCTGAACCAGGAAGTAACTATGAAGGTAGATATGGTGCAAAATGCGAGAGCGTGTACAACCTGATGTGAGCACTTGCAAAAAAAAAATCTGAGCTTGTGTGCATACATTTACACTTGTATAAAATATCCACGTAACTGTGAACCAAATGTACACTTGTATAAAATATCCACGTAACTGGGAACCAAATTTGAAGTCACAGAAGAAGAAAAAAAGTTGTGTAGCTTGTAGAAAAAAAATGAACTTAGTGATGAAATATTCACTTGCAGAAAAATACATATTTTTAAATATATTTTCCATTACAACTGCAACTTGGTTATTACAACCTCTCAAATCAGTCATTACAACTTGACGAATCTGCTCTGTGGCAGTATAAATCGATGAATCTGCGGTCTTGACTTTTGCTACACTTCTTGCGATAAATGTGTCGCAAAAGTAATTTTCATCTGTAGATGTGGGGGAGGGAGGGGGGTTGGCGCGAAGGGGCGGAGCAATCAGAATGACGAGGCTTGGGTCAGTCACACAGTCACAGCCATAGTCAGCCAGGTCGTACCGGATGACTGCGGGGCTAACGGTTCGTGTCGCTACCAGTCCGCTGACATGGCGCGTCAATCAACGGTAAGTTTTGCCCATTACTTGCCCAGTATTACTTTGAATATTATTATTGTGATTGAGGATTAAATCCGCTTTGAAGACCACCGTTTTATATCGTGCAGTTTAGCGGCAAAATAACGTCAGTTAGCCAGCTAACGCTAGCTTTGTTGAGTTTATGCTAGCTAAACAAATAGTGGTTGTAGTCTACAGCAGTAATTAATATATTATAGCCTACTGCTTTGGCACTAACGGTTGATAACCGTTTATGAAAATAAAACCAATTGAACTGTACTGAAATAATGACACGTTTTATAATTGTATTGGGCTCCTGCTGTGTTTTTAAAGCCTTTGTAAATTATCCATGCTATTTTCTATTTAGAACAAAGACTTCAGCATCTTAAAATCCCTTGACGTTTGTATGCAATTGTGCTAAATTCAACACTGGAATCAAGCAAATATTAATATGTTTGCATGACATTAGTTATTTATATTTTGCCATCCCTTAATTATACGTTTAATACATTTAAGTCAAGCTAGGTACATGTGATGGTAGCTAGTTAGTGCTCTTACA
This sequence comes from Notothenia rossii, assembly GCF_949606895.1. Lineage (NCBI taxonomy): Eukaryota > Metazoa > Chordata > Actinopteri > Perciformes > Nototheniidae > Notothenia > Notothenia rossii. The sequence goes on along the minus strand of NC_136907.1, from coordinate 42,984,120 downwards.
TGTGAGGCCTCCTCCAAACAGCATAATAACCAGACTGTATCATTAAAACTAAGTACCAGTTCTAGATCCTTGACTTTAGACAAACACTTCAAAAGACAACATGTATTTAAAGACCAATCTTTATTTGAAGGTGCCTCTTAACCTGATATATTAGTTATACAGTAATAGTATTGACAATCTAAAAAACGGTTATCAACCGTTAGTGCCAAAGCAGTAGGCTATAATATAATAATTACTGCTGTAGACTACAACCACTACTTGTTTAGCTAGCATAAACTAAACAAAGCTAACGTTAGCTGGCTAACTGACGTTATTTTGCCGCTAAACTGCACGATATGAAACGGTGGTCTTCAAAGCGGATTTAATCCTCAATCACAATAATAATATTCAAAGTAATACTGGGCAAGTACTGGTAGCGACACGAACCGTTAGCCCCGCAGTCATCCGGTACGACCTGGCTGACTGACCCAAGCCTCGTCATTCTGATTGCTCCGTCCCTTCGCGCCAACCCCCCTCCCTCCCCCACATCTACAGGTGAAAATTACTTTTGCGACGCATTTATTGCAAGTGTAGCAAAAGTCAAGACCGCAGATTCGTCGATTAATACTGCCACAGAGCAGATTCGCCAAGTTGTAATGACTGATTTGAGAGGTTGTAATAACCAAGTTGCAGTTGTAATGGAAAATATATTTTAAAAATATGTATTTTTCTGCAAGTGAACATTTCATCACTAAGTTCATTTGTTTTCTACAAGCTACAAAACTTTTTTTCTTCTTCTGTGACTTCAAATTTGGTTCACAGTTACGTGGATATTTTATACAAGTGTAAATTTGGTTCACAGTTACATGGATATTTTATACAAGTGTAAATGTATGCACACAAGCTCAGATTTTTTTTCTGCAAGTGCTCACATCAGGTTTTACACGCTCTCGCATTTTGCACCATATATACCTTCATAGTAACCTCCCCCAATGGACATGGTAACTCAAGAAATAAAGAAAGTAATTAATACAAACAAATACTTGTGTTAGCTGTGCTAAAATGTTTGAAGTAATGTCAGATTACAATCAAATAAAGAGTTTATCATTTAGAGCAAATGTGTGGTGTTAATTGGCATGTTTTATTGTAGCTGCACTGAAGCAAAACTACTGAAGATGAGGATGCAGTGTAGTTGGTTTACCCTGTGTGGCAGTGGCCATCACATGAGTAAAGATTGTGTAATAATAATAATACATTTTATTTATCAAGCGCTTTATCAGGTGCTCAAAGACACTTAACAGAGATAAAAAAAGAAACAATGATTAATAGATAAGATAAAACGCCAGATTAAACTCGAGTTTATAAAACAACATTTAGCACATATTAAAAGACAATCTGAAAAGGTGAGTCAGTGGTCAGTGTCTTGGTATATTTGTATTAGGTTAATGAATTTATAACTGTCCAGAATGTCCTAAAATAGTGCTGCTTCAACTCCTGAGCCCCTGACACAGTAACAGGATAAGAAGTGAAGAGGATGGATACACGGGTGGACATTTCCACCGGAGAACCCCGAGTCCAGTGCACAAAGTGAGATTGAGCTTTAAGGGTAGTTGATGGTGTATGTACAGCTGTCGTGTCATGTCACCTCCATGCCATGACCAACGTATTAAAGATCAGCTGTTTTTAGATCACTAAGCAACAGTCCTGGAACAGCACTATGCAGCAAACACTGTTTTATATGGCTGTTGGCGTCACTGCTTTTAAATCCTAGTGAAGCCTCTGGAGAGGAACGTGTGTTTGTTAGTGCACACAGTTACCTCACCAGCCAGCACAGCCCATGTTAATAAGAAACACCATCAGAGATACATTATTCATAGGGTACCATGTAGGAAATATTGTATAGGAGTCTATGATTTGATGTTTTATTCATGGTACCATAAGAAGATGGGGAGTGGTGTGTGGAATAAGAATGTATGGCTTTATTATTGAAGTACCATTTCTTTCATAAAGTCAGGGGTTGTTGTGATGAATGTCACCAATTTCAGACCAGTTTAACCCTCTCTGCAGCAACATGATGTCTCTTCTTAACAACAATAATCATAATACAAATAAATAAGTAAGATGCAAGACCAATTTAAAAGAAGATGTTGCTAATAACACTGCAAAAATAAATAATGTAAATAAAAACCCATAAGATAAAGGAATACATAAAACATTATAAAAATAATAAAGATTAAAGGACCAATTTAAAAAACAAATCAAAAAACAAAACAAAAAAAACCATCTGCAAATCTTAGCTAAATACCCAGCAGGAACACTTTTGTTTTGTTTATTCAATGCATTAGTGTCTAAAAGTAGTAAAATGTACTAAAAGGAGGAGAGACAGGAGGAGGGGCTTAAGGGATACCTGATGTGTGCATGCTCTATGAGCTCATATACCGGTGCTTTTACTTTACATATTCAGTTGCCAGTTACTTTGGCATTAGGGCAGGGATATCTAGATACTTTCCAAGGTTTGACATAATGAATTGTGCTACTTTTAAAGCAATTAACAATGTTTTCAAATCTGTAATCAAAAAGCTCCTCAAAAACGCTATCAAAGCAGTTCCTGCCGTTGCTACGTTAGTTCAAAGTTTCAAACAGTAACAACGGACTATTTTTCTTAGCGGATGCATGTCAATTTATATCAATACAACTATTTTTTAAATCAATAAAATCATTTTCTAAATCCATAAAAGCATTTCAATTAATATTGGGAGTCATATTGTTACTTTTGTTGAGAATGTGGCCATGTAATAAGCGGGATAATGTGCAGCGCACCTTCATGCCGGTCTAGATCCCTCCGCTTCGCGTCAGGCTCCTGATCAGCCTGTCGGTGTTCTTTTCCCCATAATGACCGCGTCGCTGCACATTATCCCTTACATATGATTATATAGAGTCATTATTCATTTGTTTTAAAGCAGGAGGCGCAAACGCTTGCCTCGGGGAGGGAGAAAAAGAGCCACAGCGGAGAATAAACAGAAGGGCAACAATGCGCGGGAAGTCTTCTTCGCTGCTTTTGTGGCAGACTACAGCGCTACTTACAGGCCTGGCATATGTACTACAGCGTCTCCAGCGCTTTCGAGCGGCAATGGCCGGCCGTGGCCCAACCTCTCATTCCCCTGATAGGTGGAGAATTGACCACTAAGCGGAGCACCCCTTTTGTGACTTATAATAAATAATTCAAATCTGGATCAGATCCGTGACAGACCCTTTTTTTTTTTAGATTTGGGTATGGAGGAAAGGAGAGAGGGTTGCATTTTCTGACACTTTGTGAGTTCCCTGACACACCGGGGACACATATTCATGTATAAAATACGTACAAGAGTGCATTTTGCATGATTTGTCCTCTTTAAATCAGTAGAGGATGGATGTCCGCAGAGTGGCAGGCAGCAGGCTAACACTTAAACTGTGATTTCAGAATTAGATCGTTTGTTTTTCAGTCCTTTTTTCTAAGTGAAAGTAAAGAACACATTCATTTGTGTTGTTAAATGTGCAATACACTGCACAGCAGCTTTTAGACATAATGAAATTATATTTTTCCACTTCTCGCTGATGCTTTGTTTTCACTGAAAAGAGGGAGGGGCTTTAATTTTGGCAGGAAGTGACATAGCACTGCTTTCATCTATCCAGTTCTCTATTTACATCCATGGTACAGAATAGCGGGACTATTTCCTGGCCTGTTGCAGGTACTTCCTGGAGCCTCTGCCGGTTGACTGGAAATAGCCCTGTTTCCGGGCTTTATGCTAAGCAAAGCTAACCAGCTACTGATTCATGTCTAATGAACAGATGTGAGAGTAGTATTGATCTTGTCATTCAATTCTTGGCAAGTGCTAATAATCATTTTTCCCTAATATTGACAATTTCCTTGAATCAATATGGTGACTGCCAGCTCCTCAGTGTATGGTTGTAGAGATATTCTTCCAGGTGTGACTATATACATATTAACACATTAGTAGGATCCTGGTGTTAAAACTGAGCATGCTGATCACCACCCATAGGAAACATGTATTTTGTTGTTTCCTATAGAAAACACACTTCTATAAAACATGAACTGCTCAAACTAACCCGCCTGTTTGTGTGGTGTAGTGCTGATGATATTTGATGTGTTTGTCTTTCATCACTGCAGCTGGTTGTAACCTGCTGTTATCAGGGATTAGCTGTGGAGGGAATGAACCAGCAATTTATTTACAGCCTTTGTCTCTTGTCTCTCTCCTCCTCTGAACGACTCTCTAAATCTCTTTTTATTTCAACTCAGTTTAGTTGTAGCAGTTAGTTGGTGGAACATTTAAAGCATTGCTGGAAAAAGTATCCTGATTCTTTGCCTGAGTAAAAGTACTAATACCACACTGTTCAAATACTCAATTTCAAGTAATAGAATTGCTTCGAGAATGGTACCTAAGTTACTCATTTTTGAAAAAACTAAAAATGCATTAAATATTTTAAAGCAAAAGCAGCAAATCTTCACATTTAAGAAGCTGGAACTGAAATATTATTCAACCAAAAACGTAATGGCAAAATTGCTACAAATTAATTATCTGTTTACCCACTCATTTTTTTATTTACCTAAATATAATGTTAGATTGGGAAAATGTTTCCGTGGTATTGTGTGTCAAGAGCTCAATTTATAAAATGTGTGTGTGTGTCTCCCCCCTCTCTCCTTGTCCTTGCTCCTCACCATGACCTCTTCCTGTGACCTCTGACCCCTCCCTGGCCTCTGCGTCCATATCAACCTTTGTCTGTCTTTGTGATTTTTCCTGCAGTTTCGTGTGCCTCAGCCCCCCCACCCTCTCAGCAAGGTGACGCAATCCAACCAGCCCTCCCAGCACTGGAGGAGGGACACACACATGCCTGACACACACCGTCTGCCCTGGGTAAACACACGCACGCACGCACGCAAGCACGCACGCACACACACACACGCACGCACACGGCAATGTCGGGGCAACAAAGATGACTGTATAACAATTAACTCTCACACACAGTGATCACATTGGCTGTATCCTGGTGACACCACCTCTCATATTAATCAGCTGCTCCACCTTCTCTATAGCTTATATAAGCACTTGCCCTGATCCTTGCTACCTGTGCTACTTTGAATAAAACATTATCGTCACGTTTTTAGAGCTCGGTATCCAATTGGTTATAGAATGGTGCAGGGATAACGTATTTACCCGGAAGTAAGCTGCGCTCGGGTTCCCTCGACAAAAAAGCAATGGGATTTCTCCATAGGATTTTGGAAAATACCTCAAAATAAGGTCTGTGGAAAACGAACCTGTTAGATAAATGCACGTTTTGTTCAGCCGGATAATATCCACATGTCTACCATACTTTTATAACTTTCGAATCATAAATCTAATCGCCAGAAGCAAAATGCTAACGTTATGCTATAAACCTACTAAAGCAGGGTCGCACAACTTCAACGTCACGCCAACTTAAGATCGATATTCAAACATACAGATTCTAAATGGTACAAGTTGAAGCGTTTGTTTTAACAGTTTGCAGGAGGCAGGTACTTGCCTTCAAGCAGAACAGGGCAAACAAACTTAGAGGAGTGTTTACGTCCTCGAGAACTTCTGTAGTCCTATTCAGCCACTTGTTAACAACCATCGTTTTTCAGACACGTCAACTCTTCAGAAATCACCAGTGGGGTCACTGCTGATGGATTTAATGTCGAAGAACAAAAAGTGATCCGTCTCTTAAATTTGTGTCAACCACAGATCTTATTTCCAGCTATTTTCCAAAATCCTATGGAGAAATCCCATTGGCTCTGAGACGAGGGAACCAGTAGTAAAATGCTAACACTTACTGGTTTTAGGACTCGTCACTGCACCACTCTATTGTGACATTAAGTTACATCTGAACACTTTTCAATGTTTTTCATGTGTTAAATCAGACTTTAGTTCCACCTGGAGTAAATTCACAAGCTACCTTGCAGTATACAAAGTCATTCAAACTAGCTGCACCTTTACCAGCAATAATAAAAAAGAAAAACAGACATTAATAATAGAATCAGGAATAAAGACCGATAAGTACACAACCATGCCAAAAAGAAAATGTGATGCAGCAATTTCAGTAAAGCTAAGCTAATTTTTTTAAATGTGTGTGTGGGAATATTTCCGTTGCCCCAACTTCTCCAACACAGCTTCTCTCCATCTCCATCAGTTTCACAAATCACATTCAACTTGACTTATTATTGATATTTTACACCAATCAACTCAACTAGAGCCTTAAGGCCCAGATACACCGGCCCGAAATCGGCAGTAAATGGGAGTCGGGCCAAACATTAGCATGGGCACGCCCTATTCGGAGTGGTGTGCGCCGCACCGTCGGGTCTTTTCTGCCAACCTGACGCCTTTTCTTGCGTCGGGAACACCACCGGAAGTCCGACAAAGGGATAACACTGATTGGCTGTTCAGCTAGCGAATCAGTGCATGAGAAGCGTTAACGAAAGTGAGGGAGGTAAACAAATGATTTAAAATGGAAGATGGAACACACACGGACGGCTATTTCACCTCATCGGTTTATAGAGCTCCTGTTCGTTCAAGTTTTCAATGGACGAGAGTGAAAATGGAAAGAAAAACGCTATTTGTTGTTTATTTATATCACGGAGTCTGTTCTTCTTCTCTGTCTTCCGGTTGTTCCGGTTGTTGCCTCTTTTGAATGATGAATACACACTACCGCCGCCTGCTGGTAAGGAGAGTTATTGCCACTCACGCATGCGCAGTTCATACGTGCTCGGCTCGGATTTGCGGTGTGTTCCAGTGCGCGAAGTCGGCAAATACGCAGGAGAGTCCAGCGACGCAACATTCGGTGTCGGCGTCGGCAACTTCTCAGGTGACTGGCCGGTGTATCTGGGCCTTTATTTATATCACCAAGGTCAAGAAAACAATGAAAGGAGATGAAAAGCCTACATGTGGTATTTCAAGGGTTCAGACAAATATGTTTCAGTGTTTGAGTCCATATGTGTGACTGTGTCTCTGTCCTGCACGTGGGGCAACATGTCCAGTATAGTAGAGGTCTGATAGTGACTCACCAGCTCACCCTGTGGATTGTCTGAGTTCCAGGACCATGACATGAGCATTACAAAGGTCTGAACGCTTTTGTAAAGGCTAATACAGTGAACCTTTTACAGAAGCTACTGCGCTTCGTGTAGTGAACATTTTACCTGGTCTGAGCAAAGAGGACGCCCAATCACAAATCACAGTTATCACTCACATGAATCCTGCACTGTGCTGCTTGATTATCATATTCCACATACTGCTATGAGGCATCATGTAAAGGGTTGAACACAATGTAGATAATAGACATAAATATGCATCCTGCCTGCCGTTTATATTTGTCTCTCTCACACACACAACCACACACCCTCATATCACCACCGGGGGGTCGCGAGACCCCGAGTGGGGGTCGCGAGATGATTATAAAATTATAAAAAAAGATTGATTAATTTTTTTTATAATAATAATACAAACAATTTTTTTTATTATTAATAATAACGTTTGCATAGACATTTTCAGGGGCGGACTAGCCATTTGTATAATTTTCCCGCAACGAGGCTCCCCCTTTGACAATCCACTAGCGCAGTCTTTGATTGGACGCGAGCCTTGTAACCCCTTCCCTGGCCCTGGCACGAGCGTGGAAATGTGATCGGCGGCGATTTCATTTGAACGGGACGGAGCAAAGCAAGAAGCATTCGGACCCAATTAGAAGGAAGGAATGAAGTATTTGCGGTCTACAATGACAGAGAAGGGAGTGTCAAGTTTGGCTGTACTCAGCATTGAATCAAAACGCACTAAAGCTGTACATCTTAATGAGTTTGTGAGGCGTTTTGCTGAAAAAGATGGTAATCGCCGCATTCAGCTGTTATAGGCATGCCAACTTGATGCTCTGCTCACGGATGACTCGATGAGCATAACAACTGTTAAGATGATGACCTTACGACCAATTTGCTGTCCTAGGCAAGATTTTAGCTGGCTTTCAGGAGAGAGCTCTCTAAAGCTCTCCCCCCCGCGGCCGCTTACACAGTAATTCCAATGTTAATAAAAGCCGTATAAGTTTTTTGGGAATCTGATTTATTTTAAATTAACACAAATACAAAATTAAAACCTATAATTGCACACCATTATTTCAAACAAATAACTATTTCACATAAACCTCTGGTTTTTACTGGGGCTGGGGCAGTTCCACTTGATTTTGCGGGTGCGCCATAGTTTATGGACGCTGTACGCAATATAGGCGTATTTCTGTTAGTATAAGATAACAAGATGTACTTTGTTGATCCAAAATCGGGAAATTGTGTTGTTATGAAATAAAAAAATATATATATTTTTTTAATTTCTAACTTTAAAAAAAAAGAAAAGATTTGGCGTCCCCCCATTGATTGATGCGCCCTTACGGCCCGTCCACACAGCGGCGTGCGTTGAAGCTTGCCGGCGGGCGTGTCTGAAACTCGACCAACAACCAATCACATGAATCTCCCGCCCCTGACACACAAGCAGCGGTTTGATTGGCTAGAGCTTGTGCTAGCATATGATTCGATTGGCTGACGCTTCTGCCGAGGCTTCAAAGGCCACGCCAGCAAAGCTCCGTGTCGCTTCCCACAATGCAGTTCGGCGAAAAGTGACTTCACCCTATTCAAAGTGAAAGGTGAAGCTTTCAATGCACGCCGCTGTGTGGACAGGCCATTAGCATTCGCCTATACTGCCTATGCCAAGGGCCCACCCTGCTTACGTGTGTAAATATTTGTTTTTCTTTGTTGGGGTCTGCCCCCAAAAAACAGTTTTAAGTCCTGAGAAAGTCAAATAAGACGGTGTGTAAAACTTCACCGCCCAGCCAAACAAAAGTAACCACTTTGATTTAAGGCCAGTAGGTAACGACTTTTCACTGGATAATAATACCCCTGCATTATAGCAGCAACAACAACAACAACAATAATAATAATAATAATAATAATAATAATAGCAATAATAATTTGGAGGGGGGGCGCAGCTGTTCTTATGTTCTCTGAGGGGAGGCTCACCTTCCCACACTTTGAAAACCCCTGCACTAGATCATCAAATAGCCTCCAAAATACATTTTAATATACCTCAATTAAATGACCCTGATCAGATATCGTCAGTGATATCCCCTGATTTAATCACCAGTCTCCTATAGAAACCGATGTTGACGGTCAGACATTATTAATGTCCATCAGACATATGTGCTTTTTCATGTTGTATGAAACAGTCCTGAACATGGATTTGTGAGGAGTGTGAAATGTGAACACAACGTGTGTGAAAGGACTTAATCCTGAGTACATTAGTCCCTCCAGAAGATCCCAGTGTAAAGGGAAAAGCCTATTGTGCCCACATGAATGGAAGTGCAGACAGACAGAGAGAGGGAGAGGAGTAATTTATTCACAACTTGAAGAAATTATGGAGAGAGCATACGAGGAAGGAAGGGAGGGAGGGAGGGAGGGAGGGAGAGAGAGAGTAATGTATGCAGAGCGCTGAGCTGTAACAGGACACTGTCTGAGAAACGCTGCTCAACGAGTGCAGCACGGTAAAGGCTGGACAGACACACTTAAAACACATCCTAGTAGAGCTGCTGAAACACATGAGTGCTACCTGAGCTGATGGCTCCAGAAATACATTCCCTTTCTACATACTTGATTGCAGAATAGGACTTGATGGGGCCCTATTCTGCTTTTTGGGTTAACCCTCGCTTCTCCTGTAGTGTGTTCTATAGGTTTTAGTGCATGTAAATTATCTGCAGAGGCTAACATCTCTGTGTTCCCTCCAGAGGCATTAACCCCCCCTGCCTGAAAGACATTTCATAAACTCATTGCACGCTTATTTGTTCTTGCACAATCTGGATATTGACTATTTGAAAAAAAAATGCAGAACTGTAACAACAAAATATGTCTGTAACAAATTCTTTAAAGATATATATTTTTTTATTTGTCCTTATCATACCAATACTTATCATATCAATAAAGCATTTGGGCAAAACGGGGTAAAGCACATTTTTGTTGTTTGAGTGCAAGGGGGGCTCATTTCCCATTATGCGCATCTCAAATTCCATTTCAAAGGATTTGTGGAAAGAGTAGAAACTGAAGTGAAATGGTGGTTTACCACAGTGGCTCTAAATTACAAATTGAGCATATAAATGACAACTTCATACTAACTCATCACTCTGCTCGCAAGTCACGCCACTCATAACTGTACAGTGTGTATGGGCCTGAGATGGATTTGAAAAAGAGTGAGATAAATAAAGGAGTGAGAGAGATGAAAGAGTAATGAGAGGAGGGTGAGAGAGGGAGAGTTGAAGAGGACTAGAGGGAGAGAGGGAGAGACTGGTGTAGCCAGCCAAGCAGAAGAGGCTGTCAGTGTGTATAAAACATCTCCTCTGTCAGATTAGCATGAGAGGCTTCTCTGCCTCTCACTCCTGTCATTCCATTTCCCTATCCTTATCATTGGTCTCTTCTGCCAGAATAATCATCATATAGGCTACTGGTTTCCTTCTTCCATGTCAGATTAGCCTTGATATATTTTACTCACAGATCAGCCTGGTGTGTTCTCTCAGGCAAAAGGGGCTTGTACATGGGTCAATTACGTAGTGACGTAGTGTATACAACAGGCTCATTTTAAAATACAAAGCAACTATTCAAATGTTTCCAACATTAAAATTGTTGTGTATACAAAAAATAATGTTGAATGTTAATTTAGGAGATTTAAGTGTTTTTTCATCTAAACGAATCAGATATGCTTTGCGACCATGATTTCTCGTAAAAATAGATCATTTCCGTAAAAGAAATGTACAAGCTGAAAGTCATCTTGAGTGTTTAGAAACAAAGTACTTGCATTTATTAGGAGAGTTTGTGAAGTCAACTTTTACTTTTGTTCAATAATGTCTCTGTATGATTTAAATATTAAATCAACGCTTTGTAATGTTCTAAAGGACTTCAATAACCTTTGAAACATTATGCCAAATAAGTATTAGAGGCAGGGCTCGACAGTAACAGTTGCCAGGTTGCCATTGGCAACCATTCAGAATTTCTTTTAACCACTTCTTGGCCTTTGGTTGCCATCAGTGGCAACCAGTTTTTAACATAAAGAAATAAGGACAGCAAACAGCCAAATTTGCACCCCAAAATAGATAAATGTTAAATATTTGTTGTATTAAGAGTGATATTTAATTATTGTTTTGACCATTACGGAGCCAGAAAGCGATGCACGTTTACTCGCGTGCGCTGTGTGCCGTGTGTTTGTTTTACAAAACATGGCGAAGCAAATTAAGTTGTTTGACTGTGGGGTAAAAAGTTCGGCCAACCCGTCAACATCTCAAACGAATGTTCAAAGTGATTCAACTGATAAAGCGCAAAATGAACCCGAACGAAAAGCAAAGAGGAAATGTGTAAAGTCTTGGGAGGCGAAATATATATGTACATTGTGCATTCAGTTCCGGTAAAAGTTCCTTCAAAATAAGTGTCCCGATCTTATTACTACCAAAATAAAAGTGCAAAACGAAACTTTACCATATAGGAAAATATTGGCATATAAATATAATCACTTCTATAAAAAGGTAACACATGTTAAATATAGTTAGACATATTAAAGGTAATTTACAGCATTAATAATTAATATCTAATTATTGTCTGTGAATGCTTTTCATTTATTTAACATTAGAAATGTATTAGTCTGGCCAAGACTTCAATGCTGAAAGGCCAATGGATCTATGGTGGGGGTCAGCACAAAGGTCAAGAGAACCCACATTTGAAAGGGAGACAACAGATGACGAAACTAGTGACTTGCTCAATTCATGTTTGAGGGATCTGTGAAGAACATGACAACAGCTGCACTACTGGTATTTAGTATACCAGCAATTGAGGGTGGACAAGTTTACGACCACTTTAGTTTCAAATAATTGTTTTAATTACTTATTGTAAAGCATTTGAACATTCTTTTGTCACATTTTCATTATTAAGTTGATGTATACAGATGTAGCGATTCATTTCAGACAGTTTGAAACGCGAGGGCCGTGATTGGTCCGTGATCTGCCCTCGCTCAAGGGAAAACCTCCAGCTTGTCTTGAGACCGCCCCCGTGATAGATAAATGTAATTTATAATGAAGCCAGCTGATATGGATCATTGATCCACCAGGGGGTGCAGTGGGGTTCCACACTGGAGCTCATGTGAAATAAAGTCAGATACAGTACGCTGGATGTACAGCGGAACTTTGTTAAGATCCATATGTCACGGATATCATACTCTGTGCTAAATAAGAGACATGTATCCATTTACAAAACATCACCATGTTGTTATTTAACAAAATAATGTTGTTTGTCGAGAAAAAACACGAACGGGAGGAAATGCCCGGCTCTCGATTTTTAATCCTAATTTAATCATCATCTTCACCACGATCATTTATGTTTATGTTCGCCGAATTGACATGAAATCACTGACACATATGAATATACTGTATTCAACTTCATTAAAACGTTATTAACGTGCCTAAACTCAGTAATTCACCAAAAATATTTATATTTTAATGGAGCTTCGTCGGTCTATCAGGATCCCAAAGCGTGGCGGAGGGATCCTCATCTGGATGAAGGGTGTTATTTTCCCCATAAGGAACAAGTCGCTGCAAATTATCCCGCTTATTACATGGCCACATTCTCAACAAAGTAACGACATGACTCCCAATATTAATTTAAATGCTTTTATGGATTTAGAAAATGTTTTTTTATTTAAAAAATAGTTGTATGTATTGATTTAAATTGACATGCATCCGCTAAGAAAAATAGTCCGTTGTTACCGTTTTTTAAACAGTCTGAATGAAACGGCAGCTCTCAGCTGTGTATTTACACAACTAATGGCCCATCAACCACAGCTCTCTCCCCCCCTCCCCCCCTGATCTTTCTTCTCCAGCAGCTAAATTAACAAATTAACTGTAGGTTACTCTGAGTGACCATAGACTGTATGTGACAAGCTTACAGTTAGTGACGTAACAACACCATAAAAGCTGGTGGGTTGAAAGCAATACGGGAGGTAAACATAACTAGAATAATTGTGATTCATTTATTGTGGCTTTTATGTTTTTAGGTATAAAATGTTATGTAATTCAGGCTTATAGTTCACCCTTCTCTAAAAGCCTTCAACAATGACAATATTCATAGTAATTTAATAAATCCTTCCAACACACATTGTAAAAAATAGCCTACTGTAAGTTAAGAAATCATTCCAATATGTACATCTTCTGATGTAACAACAATAACATTATAAATAGTAACATAGCTGAACATGGTACTGCACATTTAGCTTTGAGTGTTACTGACCTGAGATGTTTTTACTACATGAATTAAGGTGACTGAGACTTTTTAACATACAGGGATGCAAACTCATCAGGTATGAAAAAGGTGACAAGGATCCGAGCCCCCGGCTCCCCCACCCCACAGAATATCGGCTTTAAAATGAGGAATAACAGAGGATATTAGCAGAACAACTAAAGCAGCAGTGTTAATTAACAGAAACGCCAAAGAGTCACATCTAATAGAAATATATAAAATCATTTATTTTAAATTGTGGAGCAGTCAGTTTATAATTTTGGCAGCACTGTTGAGCATTTTGAAAATGTATTTTCATGCCTCTGTGCAAGGCTTAGTCTTTCTATCTTTATAGCCACATGGTGTAAAGTAACTAAGTTCATAAACTCAACAAGTACTATACTTGGGCACAACTTTGAGATACTTGTACTTTATTTAAGTATTTCAATGTTTTGCTACTTTGTTCTTCTACTCCACTACAGTTCAGAGGTACATGGTGTACTTTTCCTCCACTCCATGTATGTAATACCTTTAGTTACTTTACAGATGTGGATGAATGATGTGAAATATAATCAAGTGTTAAATCAAACTTTAGTTCCACCTGGAGTAAATCCACAAGCTACCCTGCAGTATACAAAGTCATTCAAACTAGCTGCACCTTTTCCAACTTTGAGAACACTTTCATGATCAATCATTATAAAATATATCATATCTATTATTCTGAAATGGAACAATCTGCACAATGACTACTTTTACTGTCGCTACTTTCACTATATTTGGATGATAATACTTTTCTACTTTTACTTGAGGAACATTTTGAATGCAGGACTTTTACTGTAACAGAGTATTCCTACACTCTGGGACTATTACTTTTACTCAAGTACAAGATCTGAGTACTTCTACTTTTACTCTAGTACAAGATCTGAGTACTTCTACTTTTACTCAAGTACAATATATATATATACACTTATACCACCTCTGTTTATAGCCTATGAAAAAAACTATTAGAAATAGAAGGCTAAAGCTAACGTTAGCAGATAGTGACAATGTATGCGAGCTAGCTAGCTCAACGATTCCTTAAATAATATTGCCACAGAAAAACTTTTCAGTTCACATCACGCTCTGCCGCTCCGACAGGAAGCTCTGCTCTGAACACCTGAACGGCCCGTTCTAACAGCTGTTCACCAGCGGTCCAGTCTGTGCCACAGTGACTCCGGACCGGACGCGCAGTTAATATTAACGAACGCACCCGTAGGTAATGTAGCTGCTGAAGCTAGACCATCATCTCGGAGCACCAGAACCTTATTATACATCCATGAGCAGAGCCGACAGGCAGGAAGACTCGAGCACACAGCTCGTACTTCATTATAATATATAAAAAAAGAACACCATGCGTCTCATGACGGCACATAACAGCTCACGGCCGCAGATTACTCCGGGTCCCAGCCCCCCCCATACCCCAACAATATTTTTATTGCAGATCTACATGAATCACACAAACGACCTATTTTGGATTCAAAACGGCAAATTTTGCCCAAAGGTGACAAGTTTTCATCACTGAACATAGACAGAGCACAACCGAAACATAACATCTGAGATGTAACAACATAATACACTTTTGGGGGATGCAGCTTGGGATGTGAGGAGTGAGGGACACGGCTTAGAACGGGCGTGTCGCCTACTGTCCTGCCAGTGTTGGCAGGACAGGAGAGTGTGTGCACCAGTCTGCCTTGTTCTATGAATTCATGTCCGTGACACTCACTGCTGCCCACAGCTGTTTTATAGAAGGAAAACCTCCTTCACTTCATGAAAGTGTTTTAACCACACACACCTCTACACACACATGACGGGTGTTATTTTCCCCATAAGGAACAAGTCGCTGCAAATTATCCCGCTTATTACATGGTCACATTCTCAACAAAGTAACGACATGACTCCCAATATTAATTTAAATGCTTTTATGGATTTAGAATTTTTTTTATTGATTTAAAAAATAGTTGTATGTAGGCTATTGATTTAAAAAATAGTTGTATGTATTGATTTAAATTGACATGCATCCGCTAAGAAAAATAGTCCGTTGTTGCCGTTTTTTAAACAGTCTGAATGAAACGGCAGCTCTCAGCTGTGTATTTACACAACTAATGGCCCATCAACCACAGCTCTCTCCCCCCCTCCGCCCCCTGATCTTTCTTCTCCAGCAGCTAAATTAACTGTAGCTTACTCTGAGTGACAAGCTTACAGTTAGACACAACACTGTCGTTGCAAGTGACCCTCAGTAAGTTGACTTTTCTGTTCAACTGCTAAATTCGTTACTGATAAAAAAGGGCTTCTACTGTACCTAATTACCTTAACACTAGAACCGCCAGAGGTTTCTGTATAGGCCTACCTAAAGCCGTCAAATCCCGCTATTAGAATGCAATTTTTAACAACATAGGGTGCTACATAACACACTTTCAGGAAAAGTCACGGACTGGGAGACTTTAATATTTTATTGAAAAAAAGTTACATTGCACACACACAACACACATCACACAAATTGATCCGATTGGCGGTTCTAACGTTAAATAAACTCACTAATTAATGAAACCAGTAAATACGCATTATTCTTATTCTTATCATTCTTTATGAGCGCAGAAATAGTCTTAAAATCAGATCTGTTTTTTAAATGAAATCTGACGGCAGGCGGTTAGCTCTGATCACCTATGATAAATGCGCCACACCTAATCGCTGGCCATTCAGCCATAGACACTGTTCGAAATGGGGGGGAGCCAGGGGGAGCTTGGCTCCCCCGAAGAGGGAGGGAGCTCCCCTGAAGGCTGACTTTGAGATAAATAGGGGGAGCCCAAAACAATCGTGCATATTTGTGTCACACATATTAGAAATGTTGAGTTTCTGTAAATAACAGTTCTTGAAATAAATAATAGTTATTGTTCATTACAGTTTCTGAATATTTGTTTTATATTTGCGAATATGTCTGGGTGTTGCCATCTGTACGTGGCGGCGCTGCATTCTTACTTACGTTGCTATGGTTATGGCGGTGATGCCGGCGCGGTATTTGAAATGTTCATATTGATATTTTTTTAACTCTGGCTTTGTAATAAAAAATATGGCAAAACGAAAACAGCCAAGCGTCACAGCTTTTGGATTAACAAGCAAAGAAGCGAAGGAGTCTAAAAATGACAACGTGAACGGAAAACAACTTTTAGTTGGCCGGCTGTAAGCGGCGTTAGGGTCGAGCTTGACAGCTCCACACCGAGGGAGAGGCCTGCCGATGCGGAGCCTGAAGACGCTTCAACAACGGCCACAGCCGCCGGCGTAGTGACACGGTCTCTAGTAGTAGCAGAGTAATTTTATGGCAATTGATCGAATCCGCGCTGCCGCGAGTTGAGTAAAGTTAGAACGATATTGGCAGATTCGGAATTCACGGATCGATAACTGATGAACAAAACGTTATTCAGACACAAATTACGTCTCCTAAGTACCGTGGTAAGGATGACAACTACAATCACATGTTGATAAAAAAAAAAGGCAATATGCGCCGTCCTCCGAGCTGGACACATTGAATTGGTCTCTTTCCGCAGCCGGAGAAGAAACGAGTGCTCAGGGACCGTCTGCAAAGTGCAACACCGAAAAAAGAGAATACAATAATATTCAATCACTTCACTATTATAAAGTATTACTACCAAACTCACTACACACATCAATAGTCTCCTTATGCTCATACTACAGCAGAGAGTTTGGAAGAATGTGCTTTTGAGTAATGTTGGGGAATATTTATAGTGTAACATCTTCAATAAATCAATCAATCAATGTTTATTTATATAGCCCAATATCACAAATGTTACATTTGTCTCAGTGGACTTCACAGTTTGTACAGAATATCAGTATGACAATACGACACCCTCTGTCCTTAGACCCTCACATCGTACAAGGAAAAACTTCCAGAGAAAACCCCACAGTTTAAAGGGAAACATGGGAGTAACCTCATGGAGAGCAACAGAGGAGGGATCCCTCTTCCAGGACGGACAGACGTGCAATAGATGCCGTGTATAAATTGAAAAGATAATACATTTGCAACATAGGTAGTCCAAATGTTTGGAAATGCACGTGTGTATAATAGGAAGATGAATCCACGAGTATATCCATCCAGGACTTATGATCCAGGACCACAGCCACGACTCAAGATCCAGGACTCTCAATCCATGACACAGGACCGCAGGATAATCCATGACTCCGGATCCCGGCGTATATAGACACCAAAAAGAAAGAAATTTGGGGAAGCTGGGTTAATCGGAACATGAGAGTACACAGGTATAGACAGAGAGAAGGAAGAAGTAAGATGTCCCCCGACCAACTAAGCCTATATCAGCAAAACTAGGGGCTGAATCTAATCAGCCCTAACTATAAGCTTTATCAAAAAGGAAGGTCTTAAGCGCACTCTTAAAAACGGATAGGGTGTCTGCCGTCCGAACACAAACTGGAAGCTGATTCCACAAAAGTGGAGCTTGATAAGAAAAGGCTCTGGCTCCCATTGTACTTTTAGAGACTCTAGGAACAACCAACAACCCTGCATTCTTGGAACGCAATGCCCTAGTAGGACAATAGCAGGGTGTCCGCGGGGTCTTAAAAAGTATTAAAAGTTGATAAATCAATTTAGCGAAAATTAAGGCTATTAAAAAGTATTACAAAGTATTAAACGGCATTTTCCAAGGTATTAAGAAGGTTCACAGCAACGACAACATGAAACACCCTTTAATTTACTGAAACGACATGTCGGGAAACCCTACAAGGCGGCCCCATGCATAGCGCGCCGTAAAATGCTGCTTATTATTTTAAGTTTCGTTGCCTTGCTCTGCTCTGTGTGGGGGGGGGGGGAACTAAACCACTACGGTAACGGGTCCCAAGGTGGGTAGACCGGCATACGCAACGCTCTGGGGGTCAAACGGCTCCGTGTGTGTCCTATATGATCATTTTCTGATAACGATGAAATAGCCCGCCTCCCTCTCCCCACGTCTCCTGCTGCTGCTGGGCTGTCAGAAGAGGGGGAGGAAAAGAGAGGCAGTCACTGTTTATTAAATATTATTATATTATTATACAGAGAACAGAGTCGTTATCAATTTGTTTTAAAGCTCAATAAATAACAAAGAAGACCTCTGACCGGCACTTTTCTAATTTTGTACGGAAGATTTAAACTTTAACGGACATGTTGACAGGTGGAACATTTTTTTTACGGAAACTGCCGCACGGTCCCCTCGTTCCTTGGAAGAGGCGGAGAGGTGGGTGTTTTTCATCTGCTGGTGGACTACCTGAGAGATACAGCAGGAGAACACGCCGTCCACCGCGGAGAATAAACAGAAGGGCAACCATGGCAACCATGCTCCGGGGTCTTCTTCGCTGCTTTTGGTGTATTTCGGGCGGCAGCAGCGCCACTTACAGGCCTGACATATGTACTACATCGTTTCCAGCATTTCCAGCGGTCTAGTGTGAACGGACACGTTAATGAATCGAATGCGTATGAACGGAAGCCTTTTTTGCGCATGCGTTTTACCGTATGCGTCCTTGTGGGGCCGGGGTCTAAGCCAAACTATATCCGGTCACAGAGATCTGCTATTTTAAAGTAAAGTCAACACATATAGATCCTAAATATAGTCTATATTAAGAACGAGAAAAGTCTTAACATATGTATCCTTTTTTGTAAACATATGACAAATGTGTGAGGGTGATGACGTCAGAGCATCGTCCTATGTGCCAGGGGTTAGCTCCGGACAGCCCCAGCCCAATTTAACCCCTGGGTATTTGTGAGGGAGCTCCTATATGGCATTACCCCGCTGAAGCTCACCAAAGTTTAACATATTCCAGAGTTCAAAGTTTTGTCAATTGTTTTGTTTATTGGTCAAATACTGATTTCTAATGGTCTCTGAGGAGTTTTACTGGAATGAAAGAGCGCAGAGTACAGAAGCAACAAAGCAGCATACTGCATTAAACCTGACCTTCACAGAGAGGTTGAAGTTCATGTGGAAAGGAGGCTTCAGTAGTCTGTCTGCACTCTGTTTAGTTTTGCTATCTTACAATCAATATAGTAAAGTGTGTTGCCAATGTAACCGGTTAGAACTCAAAGTTGCGATGAGGTCTTAAAATGTATAGAAAGGGTCTTAAAAAAGGTCTTAAAAGGTATTACATTTGACTTCAGGATTCCTGCATATACCCTGAATAGGGTATAATGAGTTCTTTAAGGTAAGATGGCGCCTGCCCATTAAGGGCTTTGTAGGCGAGAAGAATAATTTTAAATTCTATCCTGTGTTCTATAGGGAGCCAGTGTAAGGCAGCCAGAACAGGAGTAATGTGGTCCCTTTTCCTAACTCTGGTTAGTACACGAGCTGCAGCATTTTGAATCAGCTGAAGCGACTTGACTGACTTCTTGGTACACCCTGATAATAAGGAGTTACAATAATCCAGCCTTGAAGTAACAAATGCATGGACTAGTTTCTCTGCATCGTTTTGAGGCAAGATATGCCTGATTTTTGCAATGTTACGTAGATGGAAGTAGGCGGTCCTTGAAATTGATTTTATGTGGGTGTTAAAGGATAAATCCTGATCAAATATAACACCAAGATTCCTTACAGTCTCACTGGAGGCCAAATTAATGCCATCCATAGTTAATATATCTTTAGATAATTTGTTTCGTAGATTCTTCGGGCCAAGTACAATAACTTCAGTTTTGGTCGTGTTTAACATCAAAAAATGTAAGGTCATCCACGTTTTTAAGTCCTTGAGGCAGTCTTGAATTTTATTTAGATGATTAATTTCATCAGGCTTGATTGATATATATAGTTGAGTATCATCCGCATAACAATGAAAGTTTACAGAATGGTCCAAAAATAGGTCCAAGCACTGAGCCCTGTGGCACTCCATGGCTAACTTTGGTTTGCATGGAAGATTCATCGTTGACACGTACAAACTGAGAGCGTTCAGATAGATAGGACCTAAACCAGCCTAAAGCAGTTCCCTGTATGCCAACTAAGTGCTCTAGTCTTTGCAATAGGATATCATGGTCGATAGTATCAAATGCAGCACTAAGATCGAGCAAGACAAGAATAGAGACAAGTCCCTTGTCAGAGGCTATTAGAATGTCATTTGTGACTTTAACCAGAGCTGTCTCTGTGCTATGTTGTGTTCTAAAGCCAGACTGAAAATCTTCAAATAAATCATAGTTTTTTAAGTAATCACACAGCTGTTTTGCGACTGCTTTCTCAAGAATTTTTGAGAGGAACGGAAGATTAGAAATAGGTCTATAGTTGGCTAAAACCTCTGGATCGAGGTTGTGCTTTTTAAGAAGCGGTTTTATCACTGCTACTTTGAATTATTGTGGAACATAGCCTGATAATAAAGACATATTCATAATATTTAATAAAGAAGTGCTAATTAATGGAAAAACTTCTTTTAACAGCTTAGTTGGAATCGGGTCTAAGATACACGTTGATGGTTTAGAAGAGAGAATCATTGAATTTAATTGTTCAAGGTTTATGGCTGAAAAGCATTCTAGTTTACTATCTAGTGTAATATTAGAACTTACGTTTCCGGGAGCTGTTGATAACACTATACTGGTCAAAGGCAAGAGGTCATTGATTTTGTTTCTAAGAGTAACAATTTTATCGTTAAAAAAGCACATAAAATCATTACTACTGAGTGCTATGGGAATAGAAGGCTCAGTCGAGCTCAGTCGAATCTTGCATTATTCTTATTCTCATCTATTAATGAAGAGTAGTATGCTGCTCTCGCTTTACGCAGTGCTTTCTTATATTCATTGAGAGTAATATGCCAAATTAAACAAGATTCTTCAAGTTTAGTGGAACGCCATATCCTTTCAAGTTGTCTCGACTTTTGCTTTATTTTGCGGGTTTCGGCATTATGCCATGGAGCTAATCTATGTTGTTTTATTTTCTTCTTTTTCAAAGGAGCAACAGAGTCTAATTTTATTCGCAGCGCATCTGTAGCACTATCAACAACATGATCAATTTGGGGTGGTGTACATTTTGTATAAGTTTCCTCCCCTACATGCAGACATGCTATCGAGTTAAGTATTGGTGGAATCTCTTCCTTAAATTTGAGGTTTCTGCTGCAGGAGCTTTTGGCTAATGCTTTGTAGTCTAGTAACAGTACTTCAAAAGTTACTAAGAAATGGTCGGATAAAGCAGGATTATGCGGTTCGACTAATAGTTGCTCAATTTCATTACCATAAGTCAGAACAAGGTCAAGAGTGTGATTATAGCAGTGGGTTGGTTTATTTACACTCTGACAGAAACCAACAGAATCTAATATAGAGTTAAATGCAACAGTAAGGCTATTTTTATCATCGTCAACATGAATATTAAAGTCACCTACGATAATTACTTTATCTGTTTTAAGTACCAAAGCTGATAAAAACTCAGAGAATTCTGATAAGAATTCTGAATAAGGACCTGGTGCACGGTACACTGTAACAAATACGATTGGCTGCAAAGTTTTCCAGGTCGGATGCGTAAGACTGAAAATGAGGCTTTCAAAGGAGGTATAATTAAATTTTTGTTTAGTATTGATAAGTAAACTTGAGTCAAAGATTGCTGCAACTCCACCTCCTCGGCCCGTGCCTCGGGCAATATGAGTATTGATATGGCTGGGTGGAGTGGCCTCATTTATGCTGACATATTCTTCATGTCTCAACCAAGTTTCAGTGAGACAGCATATATCAATATTATAATCTGATATTAAATCATTTACCAGTATTGCTTTAGATGCTAGAGATCTTATGTTTAAGAGACCACATTTAATCTTCCTGTTTTGTTGCACTGTAGTAGTTGTTACATTTACTTTTATTAGGTTATTATGTATGACACCTCTATTAGGTTTTACCTTAAATTTTCCTTGGGCAGACACACACACCGTTAATATTGGGTATTTTATTGGGTTCGGGATTCCTATGGATGACTGCCTAGGAGAGAGCGCAGAGAAGCGTGTAAGACTGCGACTCTGCCTCCTGGTCTCAACTCCAGTTTGTCATGGATTAAGTCCACAGAGCCCTGAAATGTTTGCCGAAATGAGATTTGCACCTTCCAAAGTAGGATGAATGCCGTCTCTCTTAATCAGACCAGGTTTTCCCCAGAAGGCTGTCCAATTATTCACGAAGCCCACATTGTTTGCTGGGCACCACCAAGACAACCAGCGCTGAAATGATGACATGCGGCTATACATGTCATCATTGATCAGATTGGGGAGGGGACCAGAGAAGATTACGGTGTCCGACATTGTTTTAGCATAACTACACACCGACGCCACATTAGGTTTGGTGCATTCTGATTGGCGTAAACGAACATCATTACCACCGACGTGAATAACAATTCTACTGTATTTACGTTTATTTTTAGCCAGCAGTCTAAGATGCGCCTCAACGTCGCCCGCTCTGGCCCCCGGAATGCATGTGACTGTGGACGCTTCGGTCTCTAAATTCACGTGTCTCATAATAGAGCTACCAATAACCAGAGTTGGCTTCTCAGCGGGTGTCTCGCTGAGTGGGGAATATCTGTTAGATACGTGAACGGGTTGGTGGGGACCTGCGGGTTTCGCGTTATGCCCCTTCTGAACAGTCACCCATTCTCCCTGCTGCTCGGGAGTTGCCGGGGGACGGCTAAGAGGAGCTACCTTTTGCCGGTCCGCACCGGCTAACATGGGCTTTACTGTAGCTGAGTTATTTTCTAAGATGCGGAGCCGGGCTTCTATGGCTATGATTCCCGCCTCCAACCTAACAACTATACTACATTTAACACATGTATAACCAGTAAAGGAGGTAGGGGAGTAACCAAACATGAGACAGTTAGAGCAGGAAATAGCACCCGAGGGTGGGGAAAGAGCCATGGCTAGCTATCAAGCTAAAGTAGCTACCGTTAGCAAACCCGAAAAGAGTGTAGGCAACTGTGGAGTTACAGTCGCTAAGAGAAGGAGAGTTTGTGAGTGCTTAAGCTGTAGTAACGTGTGATTACAACGTCAGGCAGTTGCCGTGATCAAGAGTTTTAAAACGATCGATTAAGTTAAGATAATAAGCTATCAGCAACAGAACAGGCACACGGGATACCCGGAGATGACAACAACAACCGGAAGTTACAACATGCTTACCGCAATAGTGGTCCGTCTATTAAAATAAATATGGCATCATCTTCAATCACTTCACTATTATACAGTATATTTCTACCAAACTCACTACACACATCAATAGTCTCCTGTTGGTCAGACTACAGCAGAGAGTTTGAAAGAATGTGCTTTTGAATAATTTTGGGGAAGATTTATAATGTAAAATCTTCAATAAACATGGCATCATCTTCAATAACGTTACTATTATACAGTATATTTCTACCTAACTCACTACACACATCAATAGTCTTCTGGTGGTCAGACCATAGCAGAGAGTTTTGAAGAATATGGTTTGGTTTTGATTTCTTATATTGACAAATCCAATGGCTCCATCATATAGATCAAATGTGACCTGAAAAACCTAGGGAATATGTAAACATAAGTGTTATTTTCTATAATATACAGGTGCAAAACAATAATTTCATTTACACAGTATTCATTTTTTATTTTTCTCAACAGGAACAAGAAAAAAAGAGAAGCTTATATTCTAAATGTATTGGTTAAAAACAACACAAATGTCTCGAAAAACTGCATGATTATAATAACGCTGGAAGTTGCCTGTAGACACAGTTCAGTCTCCTTTCTCAAGCCTACAGTACTAAAGGGATGCAAATACTTTGAATAATCAGTTTCACTCAACTTTTTTAGCTCTTGCCTGGCCATCTGCTCTCGTGTGCCGTCTAGGATTACACCCATGATCCAGGAGGTATAGACGGTTATTGAAGATGATGCCATGATTTTACATTATAAATATTCACCAAAAATATTCAAAACCATATTCTTCCAAACTCTCTGCTGTAGTCTGACCACCAGGAGACTATTGATGTGTGTAGTAGTATATTTTAATCAAAGTATACAAATCGAACTGTAGACGGTGTGAAAGCACTTATTGTTTTAAATAATGGTCGGAATGTGACCTGTGAGCCTTCTGAATTACTGTGGGACAGCACATTCTAAACTAAAATGTTCAATCAATAAAGTAATATCTTATCTTATCTTAATAATATCTTCATATTAATAATAATAATAAATCATACAGTATGTGTCCGAAAGGGAGCAGGAGGAAGCAAACACAAAAATATACAAAAAATATACTGCATATTAAAGCAAACGATTGTAAAGGTAAAAGTATGAGCATAACAAATAAAGAAGTGTAATGTAAACATTTACATTATAATTATGATTATTTAATATATAAAGACTATATATTATTGAATTACAAGATTTGATATACTTTAGTTGATCTAAACTATTTTTGATGTGTTCAAATGTTCTTCAAAACACAACTGAAAGTCCATGAAACTTGTCTTTCTGTATTTGTGAATGAAGCGCCATCTCCTGGTTAAAACCTGAAATTGAAAATCTGGCAACGCCCTCTTGGAAAATAGTGGGAAGGCTTAACATTCCTCTATACTGGTCTTAGGCAGGTCGTAGGCAGGAAGCTGTAAGCTGGAGTCTGAAATGAAGTGCTACATCTGTAACTGTATAGTATCTTAATTATTTAAAATATAAGGTGACTAAATGGCAACCGTATTTTCAGTTTTGGCAACCAAAAGCTGATGCCTGGTTGCCAGCCTGGCAACCACTTTTAAAAGTTAGCGTTGAGCCCTGATTAGAGGTATTAGAAGGTGTTTTTATATTACTTTTCCAAACAGCAGTCAAGACTGGTCAGTTAGTATTTATAAAAATCTCCTAGGGGAGAAGCCCCCCAGACCCCCCTTCTGGGGTTCGGTTTTCAGCATTTCATGTTTTCCACGTGTGGTGAATTTGCAGGATTGGCTCCAAGTCTGCCTTTGGTAACACTTTATATTAAGTTACACAGATTAACCATCAAGTAGTTGTTAATTAACATGCATATTAGCAGTATATTGGCTCTTTATTAGTCAGTATAAAATACTTATTAATGCCTACATGACCATATTCTAATAAGCCATTAGTTGAGAGTTTTTCCTCAATAACCCTCTAATTAGTGCTTATTTATTGCAAGTAAGAAAGTTGTTGTACATGAGTTTTGGTGTTAATATGCTCTGCTCAGTATGGGTCAAGTAAGGCAGTAGTAGCACAAGAATAGTAATTCTCCCATAATAACACTTAACAAAAATGATCTATTCCTATGTAACAAGACATTAAATTATTAATTAAGTCTAAACAACTCAAAATTAGGTATTTATATCTAAGAACATGTTCCTTATTTTAAAGGGAAGTCTTGTTCATAACCAATAAGCTAGTAGTTTGACTCTAATTGACCTGAACAGGTTCCCTATTCTAAAGTTGCCTCCTCTTCACACTTTGTAAATACATTATTGCACACAACTATTCAAATTGACCTCAGCAGTAAATTAACAAAGTAGGCACACGTTGAAATATCTGTTTTATTAATTAACCTAAGAGAGGTTCAGACACATACCAAAACATGTCAAGTTTAACCAAGGCTGAGAACACATAGCAGCCTTTACTTTGTAATAAAAACAGATTTTTAACAGAGTTTATGTATTTGTGATCATACTGTGTGACCTGCTTGCACGGCTGCCAACATTTGAGTTCAGCTTGGAGTGAGATTTTTTTTTTTGTGAACCGAAACAAGAAACGTTCATGTGTACAGTGTTACAAATGTATTGAACATGTACAAACTAGGGTTTCCCATTAATGTACCGGGCGCTACAGTGGAATACGCACATACACAGACAGTGTACCCGCTACTCTTACAATGAAGATTTTTTAAATATTGAAGTTAGATGCATCAACCTGGTGCATTTTGAGAGCAAAATGAATTTATGGATACATCTCTCAACACCCACATGAAACAGAACTGTAAACAGATTTTCTTTTTCTTTATGGATATTTTACAAATCACTCGCCTTTTAAACTGTATTCTTGTTTTACTGTCATATAGTATTTCATAACTGTTTTTCATTTATTCTCATAAATGGTGACCAAAACGTTTGAGACCCACTGAGATAACTAGACTAAAGTTAAACAGAGAGTCCTTACCTCACTGAGCTGTAGTTATCTCTCTCAGTCTGACAGCAGAGAGCTCTCCCTTTCCTTGTTTTAGAAACAGCTTTTAATATCCGTTAGCACAGCTAGCTAACCAGATGCCCACAACAACAATGCAAATAGTGAGTTTGGTAGAAATATACTGTATAATAGTAAAGTTATTTAAGATGATCTTACATTATAAATATTCCCCAAAATTATTAAAAAGCATATTCTTCCAATCTCCTTGCTGTAGTATGACTCATAGGAGATGTGTGTAGTGTGTTTGGTAGTAATAAGCTGTATAATAGTAATTGAATATTATTGTATTCTCTTTTTTCAGAGTTGCACTTTGCAGACGGTCACTGAGCACTCGTTTCTTCTCAGGCTGCAAATAGAGACCAATAGTAATGTGTAGGGATGCACCGAATATTCGGCCGCCGAAAATTATCGGCCGAAAATGGTTAAAAAGGCCCTTTCGGGTTTCAGCACCGAAAAAATATCACCGAATGTCAGAGAACAGGGTTACGTTGGTAAACTAACGTGTTGTTGTGATGACGTAATCAAAACGCGGCGACAAGCACGGCGCGCGACCATGCTCGCGGCTGGCTCACAGCCAACTTGTCTGCCGCTTGGAGATATTTAAAAATATCAGAGAAAGAGGTGCGGATTGCGATTTGTAAAACGTGTTCAGCTGACATTTCTCGAGGGGGTGTAACTGCAAAGACTTTCACCACTAAACACCCGGACAAATATGCGGAGTAAGATCAAATCACAAGCACTGACAGCGAGAGACTGTTCAGCGCTGCCTCTCATGTGCTTGATGAGAAGAGGAACAGACTTATGGCTGATAAATCAGAGAAACTACTGTTCATTAAAAAGAACCTCCCACTTTTCCTTAATAAGTAGACAAGGCTGGCTTATCATAAGCTTATCTAGTTCTACATGTCTACTCTATACCCACTTTCCTGAACAAATTTCATTGTGAGTTATAATTCCCCATCTCAGGTTATCATTAGGGGGAAATGACAGCAGCACAGTGTTCAATATATTGTACTTTCGGTATCGAAATGATACAATGTTGTTTACATTGCTCATGAGGACAGACCACCTTATTTGCAGATTCTTGAAATTGTAATTTAATTTGTAATTGATTGTGGATTTTGTATCCAGTTTTCACTTTATGTATTTTTATACACTGTTTACTACTTTGCTTATGAGGACAGACAACCTGATTTACAGATTCTTGAAATTGAATTGTAATTTCATTTGTAAATAGTTACATTCATGTGGATTTATCCAGTTTGCACATTTGTATGCATGCACTTATAGGTGCATTTGTTGTTGTTGAAGGCCTGGCTGTTACAGTCTTTATTTACACTATTTAGTTGTAGGCCTACTGGCCTAGATGTTTATGCAGTTTTAAAGCACCGTGGCTTTGTTCTGAATGCACTTTGTTGTAGTTATCCGACAGAGAAAATAAAATGCACTTGACTTGGAATTAATGTACTGTATGCATTCAAAAGTGCTGAATAAATGTTTTATGGACCCATAATAGTGATTATTATTTAAGTTAAGTTTTGCCATAATCATTTATTTTTCCATAATCAGGTAGCTGAACAACATTGGTAAAAAAATGTATACATTACATATATATATATATATATATATATAATTATATTAATCATTTTCGGCCTTTCGGCATTCGGTTTTCGGCCAACTGTTTCCTATTTTCGGTATCGGTTTCGGCCAAGAATTTCCCATTCGGTACACCCCTAGTAATGTGTCCAGCTCGGAGTACGGCGCGTATTGGCTTTTTTTTATCAAAATGTGATTGTAGATCGTTGTCAACCTTACCACGGTACTTAGGAGATGTCATTTGCGTCTGAATAACGTTTTGTTCATGAGTTATTGATCCGTGAAATCAGAATCTCCCAATATCGTTCCAATTTTACTGAACTAAGCCAGA
This sequence comes from Notothenia rossii, assembly GCF_949606895.1. NCBI lineage: Eukaryota > Metazoa > Chordata > Actinopteri > Perciformes > Nototheniidae > Notothenia > Notothenia rossii. The sequence goes on along the minus strand of NC_136907.1, from coordinate 42,955,690 downwards.
AGACCGTCTCATTTCGTAGACCGCTCTGTTTGCTGTTCCTTCACTTTATTTTTATATTTATATAGGCTACATTTATTTCGGACGAAAACTTAGCGTGAGGAAAGGCAAGTGTGGCGTGAGTGCGTGAGATTGCGTGACTCTCACGCTCAATGTGTGAGTGTTGGCAGCCCTGCTGCTTGTATGTACACACTAGGTGTACTGTTCTCTCTGTGTTGTACTGTCTCAGTGTGAACATAGATTTAACAGCCAGCCAAACTATTCTGAGAGCCAGGGAATGAGCAGTCATGCTCCTTTATTTACTTATTTGCAGTCCACTGACATTAAAATGGAGTGAAACTATAAAAAAAGAAGTTACAAGGCACTTAATGATCGCATTCATGCAAGTGTAACATACACAGATTAACACATAGGACCGCTAAGTGTAAACAAGGTCAATATAGCTAATGCTAGCTGTGCAATAAGCCTGTATACAGGCTAGTATGGCTAATGCTAGCATGTATGCTAACGCTAGCGCGATTGCTAACGCATTTTCTCATTGTGTTTGATCTCCAAATGTCATCACATAAACACAATACATGTAATACATGTTAGTGTAAGGCGTACACTTACAGTCATTGCTTTCTGACGGACTTGACCCTTTTACTCTTCAGGTTGCTTTGGGAAAATTAGTAGCAGTCTACTGCCATGCTATTCAGTTCACTTTCTCCTACTTCCTGTACCCGGTTTCCTGTAAAGAATTAAACAAATAAATAAAAACAAGGATAATTGTGTGTTATTGTTGAGTAAATAACAGTGTGTTATTTAGAAAAGAATAACAAATTAGAAGGAAAAAAAGATTGAAAAAATACAGATTTCAATATTCTGAGGCTCTGAGCCCCATTTCTTTTCCTCATTGACGGCGAAAAAAAGTCCGACATTATACGATTTCAAATTAAAAACAATAATCGTGGCTTGATATTGAGTAAGAATCTATTTTTATGAACCCCACAGCTTCCGGTCTTCCAAGACCCGACCGGGAAAAAAGACGTGCTGCAGGCACGAAACACACTACCAATAGAAATACATTGCTTTTAAAATCGTTCTGTGTGACACGAAAAAAAGGGGAAAATCGTGTTGGTGAACACGAATCAATAGATTACATTAAGTTTGTGACTATAACACGAAATGCCGTGAGACTGGGTTGGTTATTTAGACACAATAACACTTATAGTTTCATGTCTTGTTACATAGGAATAGATCATATTTGTTAAGTGTTATTATGGGAGAATTACTATTCTTGTGGTACTACTGCCTTATTAGACCCATATTGAGCAGAGCCATATTAAGACCAAAACTCATGTACAACAACTTCCTTACTTGCAATAAATAAGCACTAATTAGCAGAGGTGGGACCAAGTCATTGTTTTGCAAGTCTGAGTCAAGTCTCAAGTCTTTGCGCTCAAGTCCGAGTCAAGTTTCAAGTCTTTGAGCTCAAGTCCAAGTCAAGTCTCAAGTCAGGATGGGCAAGTTCAAGTCAAGTCCAAGTCCTAAACTTTGACAAAACGAGTCTTAAACAAGTCATTATGTGCTTTTCACCAAATGTAATGACATCGATCAACAGAATACTTAATAATCAAACTGCTCTTTATTAGTCACATTAATAATTTAATAATCAATTTTCTCTCTGCTGGTAAAGCAACGTGTTTTTTTCTCATTTAAGAGGGATCAGTAAGGTAATGCTACCGTGACGGTTTGATTCAGAAGGAGTTTAATTGATAAGATCCCTAATGTTGAGGTAACCAGAATGTTTATTTCCACTGTGTAACATGTTATAAGGGACCCACAATCTATCTTTATGCAAGGGATAATGTGCAGCGAGGCGGTCTTTATGGGGAAAAGAACACCTGAATCTAAATCACTCTGCAGGTGGTACTTTGAGTATATTTTGATGCTAATACTTTTGTACTTTTACTTGTAACATTTTGAATTCAGGACTTTTTATTGTAACCGAGTATTCCTACACTCTGGTACTTTTACTCAAGTACAAGATCTGAACTTCTCCCACCTCTGACATTAAATTGAAAAAAGAAACCCTGCTCTGAAGGTTATTTTCATTTTACAAATCCTGCACACAGCTTTCTCCAATATCATTGAAATGCAGCCAGATGCTGCTTATTTTTTCGGTTTTCGCTAATTTCTTGACTTTTTCCGACGCGCTTGCATTTAAATCCGTCTCCCCGTCACTCTGTGCAGCTGGCCTGTACCACTACACCTGCTGTGCCCCCCACCCTTCTTTCACATAATGGTATGATCCTAGTGTGTCCTCGCATATGATTGGCCGCATGGTGGCCCAGCTAAATAAAGACCTGCCCCTGCCTGCAAGGATTCTCAGCAAGAGTAGGAGCGGCTGAAGATGCTGCTCTCCCCCGACGGGAGTCTGCTCTTCTAGCGGCATCTCGCGATCGGCGTGTTGGAGAGCTCTGAATTAAATTATCAAGTCACCTAAAGTCAGAAGGCTCAAGTCCAAGTCAAGTCCTGATTCATTGGTGTTCAAGTCCAAGTTGAGTCGCAAGCGGGCCCCGGCGCCACGAGGGGGCAAAAGGGGGCATTGCCCCCTCAGTTGTATTCTTTGCCCCCTCACTTTGAGCATCATTCATCCATCAAAAAGTACAATTATTAAATAACTTTAAATAATTATTTTCCCCAATACACGTTACTACACTGAACAAAAATATAAACGCAACATTTTTGTTTTTGCTCCCATTTTTCATGAGATGAACTCAAAGATCTAAAACATTTTCTATATACACAAAATAACCATTTATCTCAAATATTGTTCACAAATCTGAAAAGATCTGTGATAGTGAGCACTTCTCCTTTGCCGAGATAATCCATCCCACCTCACAGGTGTGGCATATCAAGGTTAGGGTTAGGGTAATGTTGTGAATCGAGTGGCCTGTGTTCATCGTCCATAACATACGCCTGCCCATACCATAACCCCACCACCACCATGGGCCACTCGATTCACAACATTACCCTAACCCTAACCCTAATCCTAACCCTCACACCAGATACTGACTGGTTTTCGGGCCCCCCCAGACCCCCCCAATAAAGCAAAAATGCACGTTTCAGAGTGGCCTTTTATTGTGGCCAGCCTAAGGCACACCTGTGCAATAATCATGCTGTCTAATCAGCATCTTGATATGCCACACCTGTGAGGTGGGATGGATTATCTCGGCAAAGGAGAAGTGCTCAATATCACAGATTTTTTCAGATTTGTGAACAATATTTGAGAGAAATGGTTATTTTGTGTATGTAGAAAATGTTTTAGATCTTTGAATTCATCTCATGAAAAATGGGAGCAAAAACAAAAGTGTTGCGTTTATATTTTTGTTCAGTGTATGTTTAGATCAGATATGTGGGCAGGCAGTCAAGAAACGTGTAAAAAATCCTCAACCCCAAGAAAGCTTGTAGTCTTAATGTTAGCGTGTGTGCTAGCTGTAAACACAGTCGGATGGGTGACCAAAGAGTCCACGTTTTCGGTGGCTGGTACCCGGTTGAAACTCCCGAAAATGTTCCCGTTTTTGAACGTGCTTTAAAAAAATAGAGCAAGGTGAAATAAAATGTTAAATGTCAATAAAAACAGAGTAACAGTGTTGTGCCTGTTTGTAGCGTTAGCGTATTTCTTCTTCTACTACTTCTTCTTCTTCTTCTTTTGTCTTTAATGGCGAATCGCTTCCACTTGGAGCATATATCACCTACTGTTGATTTATTAAATGTTTATATTAAATCCTTGTCCTCAGACCAGTGTTTTTGAGGAACTTGAAGATCAGCTTGTTTACTTCATTTCTTGATTTACTTTCGTATATTGACTTGAAATCCATGTTGTTTGACATCAGCACAAAATAAGACAGACAACTACAGATAGCACCACACATGATGGTTACTTCTTTAGGGCTGCCTGTATGGATCAGGTTTTTGCCAAAGCGAGCCCTTTTACTAGAATAATAATATGTTATGTATTATATCAACCGTATTGGTACAATGAGCGACATCTAGTGACGGATTTTGGAACATTGATTTGATTTTTCTCATGGCAGTTAGACTCTAGAGACTAATCATGGGACTTTATTTTTATTTGTAATCTGTGTGTGTCCATTTGGTGTAGTATTTGATCCAATATTACATTTGGTTTATATATTAGTCACTTTCTTATGAAATGCCAGGTTTTAGGCCTTGATTTGAACATTCAATCCTGAAAATGAAAAATCAACCAGATTAATGTTTCTTTAATCCTGACCTGACTAGAGTAGATAGTAAGTAAGTACATCTGTATAGGAAGATGAGTTAAGGGATAGAGGAGAACAGGTTATGGTATAATTACAGAGCCTGTCCATTTATAAATTGAGGAAATCAATGTTAGTCTGTTAACCAAAGTGCAGCCATCTATCTATCTATCAACTATCTACTATCTATGATTAAAGATTAGAGGAAAATAACAGAACGAGAGGGGTAAATCCAGAATAAAAATAAAGACGCAAAGAAATTGTATAGCAGTGAGAAGGAAAAAAGCTTGGTGTGTCAATTCATTACATTGCCAGTATTTTTCGTTGTTGTGAAAAAAAAATCGTCCCCTCTGATTTTTTAACAGCCCCGTCAGTCATTTCATCCTGGAGCCGGGCCTGGTCGCAAGTGTTTTGTGATGTTGTCAAGTCGAGTCTCAATTCATCTAATTGGTGACTCGAGTCTGACTCGAGTCCAAGTCATGTGACTCGAGTCCACACCTCTGCTAATTAGAGGGTTATTGAGGAAAAAAACTCTCAACTAATGGCTTATTACTTGTAGAATACGGTCATGTTGAATACAGGGTGTCCGCGGGGTCTTAAAAAGTATTAAAAGTTGATAAATCAATTTAGCGAAAATTAAGGCTATTAAAAAGTATTAAACGGCATTTTCCAAGGTATTAAGAAGTCCCACAGCAACGACAACATGAAACACCCTTTAATTTGCTGAAACAACATGCAGGGGGGGATCCGACGGCTCCGTGTGTAAGCCCTATATGATCATTTTCTGAAAAATGATGAAATAGACCGCCTCCCTCTCCCCACGTCTCCTGCTGCTGCTGGGCTGTCAGAAGAGGGGGAGGAAAAGAGAGGCAGGCACCGTTTATTAAATATTATTATACAGAGAACAGAGTCGTTATCAATTTGTTTTAAAGCTCAATAAATAACAAAGAAGACCTCTGACCGGCACTTTTCTAATTTTGTACGGAAGATTTAAACTTTAACGGACATGTTGACAGGTGGAACATTTTTTTTACGGAAACTGCCGCACGGTCCCCTCGTTCCTTGGAAGAGGCGGAGAGGTGGGTGTTTTTCATCTGCTGGTGGACTACCTGAGAGATACAGCAGGAGAACACGCCGTCCACTGCGGAGAATAAACAGAAGGGCAACCATGGCAACCATGCTCCGGGGTCTTCTTCGCTGCTTTTGGTGTATTTTGGGCTGCAGCAGCGCCACTTACAGGCCTGACGTATGTACTACAACGTTTCCAGCATTTCCAGCGGTCTAGTGTGAACGGACACGTTAATGAATCGAATGCTTGTGAACAGAAGCCTTTTTTGCGTTTGCGTATGCGTTTTACCGTATGTGTCCTCGTGGGGCCGGGGTCTAAGCCAAACTATATCCGATCACAGAGATCTGCTATTTTAAAGTAAAGTCAACACATATCGACCCTAAATATAGTCTATATTAAGAACGAGAAAAGTCTTAACATATATATCCTTTTTTGTAAACATATGACAAATGTGTGAGGGTGATGACGTCAGAGCATCGTCCTATGTGCCAGGGCTTAGCCCCGGACAGCCCCAGCCCAATTTAACCCCTGGGTATTTGTGAGGGAGCTTCTATATGGCATTACCCCGCTGAAGCTCACCAAAGTTTAATATATTTCATAGTTCAAAGTTTTGTCAATTGTTTCGTTTATTGGTCAAATACTGGTTTCTAATGGTTTCTGAGGAGTTTTACTGGAATGAAAGAGCACAGAGTACAGAAGCAAAAAAGCAGCATACTGCATTAAACCTGACCTTCAAAGAGAGGTTGAAGTTCATGTGGAGAGGAGGCTTCAGTAGTCTGTCTGCACTCTGTTTAGTTTTGCTATCTTACAATCAATATAGTAAATGTGAGGTAAAGTGTGTCGCCAATGTAACCGGTTAGAACTCAAAGTTGTGATGAGGTCTTAAAATGTATGGAAAGGGTCTTAAAAAAGGTCTTAAAAGGTATTACATTTGACATCAGGATTTCTGCATATACCCTGGAATAAGGCATTGATAAGTGTTTTATAATGACTAATAAAGAGCCAATATACTGCTAATATGCATGTTAATTAACAACTAGTTGATGGTTAATTTGTGTACCTTAATATAAAGTGTTACCTTGCGTTTTTATTGAATACAAGTCAAGTGTGGCTTTTTGTGTTATACAGTTCAACTTTGATTCTAGAAACTTAATGACCATCATCAGATTAAACTTTCTTTAAAAGCATACTTAGTTCAGTGAAGGGATATAAGGATATATGCACTGTACTTCACTTTAATGACAATTGTATGCAGATTTTTTGTTGAATAGATTTGAGCGGTTCAAAATTGTGGGTCGCGATTTATTGACGAAGGAAAAAAGTGGTTCCCGAGGCCTGACCAGTTGAGAACCACTGTTCTATAGGTTTGTGTGCATGTAAATGGTCTGCAAAGGCTAAAATCCCTGTGTTCCCTCCTGAGGGAGTTTCTCTCACACAACACATTGTACGTGACAGGGGCAGGACATCTCTAAGCGGTTGACCAATCACAATAGCTAGACTGGGCTCTGGTTTCAGACAGAGGGTGAAAAGAGGTGCTGCAGCACAGGCAGTATGAGAAAAATAAAGAGCTTTTTGAACATTAAAGCATGGAGACACGTCACAGTAGAGACACTAGATACTAATGCGAACCTGAAAATGAGCAAAATAGAGCCCCTTTTAAATAATTGAAATTAGTAAATGTTTCCAAATCTTGCAGTCCTAACGTCTATGGAATAAAAGTATAGTGTGTCTTTAATCAGACCTCCTCTCTGTCTCCCCTCAGTCTTACTCAGTGGGTGGTTTGGGTGATGATGACTACAACATTCCCCCTATCACTCCCCCCACCCTGCCAGAGCACATGCTGCACCCCCAACTCCCACACGATTCCCGCTCTGGACCATACCACCAAATGGACCCCCCTTCCAGGTCAGCGCCGCACCACCCCTACCAGCTGCAGGGCATGGACCTGCCCGGCATGTCCAGTGGCCAGGATGGAAACGCCCTACTGAACCAGGATGGGGGCACCTTCAGTCCGGACGGGGGCCCCATGACCAGCACCCTGTCTGTGGTGAGTCCTCACAACACAATGAACCACAGGGAAATAGTCAAATGTACATACATTACTTTTTATTGTGCTAAACTACTACACACGTCCAATTTAAGTTTATTAATATAATATCTATTTTTACAATTTAAAAAAATAATAATTTCACGAGATACATTCTTTTAACATTTATTCAAAATTAAATAAAAAATAGTAGAATAATGAGTGAAGGGCACAGGAAAGGAAAGTGCTTCTTTTAGATGTAGCAGTTGTGTAGGGCCCTTTCTAATTTCTCTAACTCCCCTCCTCGACTCCCCTCCTTGATTCCTATCCTCGAGACTTAGACCCGCCCACAGGAGATGCGAGCGGAGGAGCCGAGGAGGGGAGCCGAGGAGAGAGGAGGGGAAGCAGCAGGCGGTTAGAGAAATGAGAACTCCTCTCCTCTGAGTGGTCATTTTAAAGAGACGTTCATTAATGATGATAGGAGGCACAGCAGCCCTCTGTCTGATGGACAGATGTGTTCATGACGACTTATATATTTGCTTTTAAATCATTCACAGTGCGGTATAATGAGACAATAACAGGCGACAGATGCGGACACACACACACACACACACACACACACACACATATTTATATAAATATATACAATTTCAGAAACAGAGTATTCTCATAATAACGTAACACTATCTGAGACTGGATATATCCCATGACTCGCGCATTCATGCACGTGCACGGTTGTGACATGACCACCAAAACAGAAAGATATGGACACAAGATGTGAGCAAATGTATTTAGTTTCCTATCCATGTGGACATGATTTAAGTGGGGGAGGACCTAACCTCCTCTACGGGGGTCTGGGGGGCATGCTCCCCCGGGAAGATTTTTTTTTTAATGTTGAAGTTAAAAGCATCAATCTGGTGCACTTTGAGAGCAACATTAGGAGATCTATGGATACATCTCTCAACACCCATATGAAACAAAACTGTAAGCCGTTTTATTTTTCTTTATGGATATTTTACAAATCACTCCCCTTTCAAACTGTATTCTTGTTTATTAATAACAACTTTATTTTACTGTCATATAGTATTTTATACCAGTTTACTTTATTATCTTATTTTTTTATAATAACTATAATGATCATATAAAGGTGTGCCTTTACCTCAGTGGTTGTAGAAAAAGCTTCTTATATTCGTTAGCATAGCTAGCTAACCAGATGCTAATAACAACTAAATTATTGACTGTATGATCAGTGTGACAGATGAACAGATCGCCACTGGGCTTTCAACTAAAGACACAGCCACGCAACAACTGCGGCATGTGTACGGCTCCTTATGGGTAGGCTATTGCCGTTTTTGGAAGTGCCGGAGCGGTGTTCTGGTGCTCTCCGTCAGCACTACACCTCTGTCAGACAAGACATAATTACCACGTGATGACACGTTAGGCCCGTGTTGTGTTCAAGGACCCTGACCTTGGCCAGGAAAAACAGGCACTCGCTTGTTTCATTTTTTTGCGGTCTAGATTTCTTTCATTTTTTTCTTTTTTGCGTGTGTCTATAAATCACCTCGAGGGCCGTGCCAAATGGTCTCGCGGGCCGTATACGGCCCGGGGGCCGGAGGTTCCCCACCCCTGCTTTAGAGAAATGAGATGTCCTTCAACATAGTGCGCTGAAATTCATTTCCGGGTCACTACCGGAGGAACGAGGAGTCGAGGAGTCGAGGAGGGGAATTTGATGAAATGAGAAAGGGCCTAGGTGTCATGTTACCCTCAGAAACTTGACCACACTTCCTGTTTCTCACACATCAGCTGAATGAGCCAGAGAAACAGCCTCCATCTAGAGATCAACTCAAAGATGATACTCCAGTGTCAGATATGTTAGTTAAGCGGATGTGTGTAATGATATTTGGTTTGTTGGATTGTACTCTTCAGTGTTGGAAGAAGTACTCAGGTACACTTTCAAATACTATGATCTTAAAATACTCCATTAGAAGTAAGAATCCAGATTTCTAAATTTTACTTCAGCAAAAGTAGAAAAGTATTGGCATCAAAATATACTTAAAGTACAAAAAGTAAATGTACTCATTCTGCACAATGGCCCATTACAGAATAATATAAAATACAGAAGTATTGTCAGCTAAATGTACTTAAGGTATCAAAAATGTAAGTAGTCAATACACAGAATGGTTCACAGTATTATGTTATTGTGTTTATTATATGTGTTTGTTAATGTGGACCAAATGTAGATACCTAGCATACTGTACTGTGCATATAAGGAGTACAGTACTGCATTATACCACATCAGCATATCCAAGGGTGTAACTTTGGTTTGAAAAGTGGGGGGGAAACAAAACAGGGGGTCCTCCGCAATGAAACATTTTCTCAATTTAATTCCATTTCCTGCCTTTCTACAAATATATTAGGGACTATAGTGTTAACAAATCCAAGAAAAATGTGTAGTTTATATAATGAGTGTGCACATCTAGTATCCTATGTGAACCCGTTTTATTTGTGATGACCTCACATCCTCTAGGGGGGTCCGGGGGGCATGCACCCCGGGAAGATTTTTTTCTTTAAATTAAAGTTGAAAGCATCAATCTGGTGCACTTTGAGGGCAACATTAAGAGATTTATGGATACAGCTCTCAACACTCATATGAAACAGAACTGTATATATTTAAATAATCAAAAAACCATTAGAATATGCTCACAAGCAATAACACAT